>NC_056748.1:449813153-450045653 GCF_019279795.1 Protopterus annectens | reverse complement strand
ACATTTAAAGTTCTTATAGGTTTATAGGTAAGTACAAGGCTATCTGCTTTTGTGGGACATTGTAAGCTTAGCTAATATCTTTCAAAGGTGAGAAGTAAACCCTGGAGTTTGTCTCTGTGAGCTAAACACCTTTACCATTATGCTAACACCTAACTCCTAGGTTCATAGTCAAATACTGTGCTATCATCCTGCAGAATATTACAAGCCTAGTCAATAACCATAGGTCAGAATTAAACCTTGTACGTTGTATCTGTGTGGTAACTTACTTAACCATTATGCCAACTCCATCCCTTAAATAAAGATGGGAAAATAGAAACCCCTGCACTTTTCCCACAGAAAGCAACTCCTTAACAAGTCAAAGCATTAGTCCTCTGCTCTAACTGGCAGAGTAACTAGTGTAATACCCATTTGTTAACCAGGTAGGCCCACTGGAAAAACAGTCCGTTTTCGGGGGAGAGACAGAAGCAATATCGGGTTAAGTGATTTGCTCAGGGTCACATGGTAGGCTGAGGGACTCAAACTCTATACAAGAGCTCCAGCCTGCAACTTTAAACTTTGTGCTGTCAGATAACCAGAAAGTGACCAGAGGTTAAAATCGAAACCTGTACTTTACACATTTCAGATAAAGTCCTTAACCATTATGAAAACCCCTCTTTATGAAGTACTAGGCTAGTACTTATGGGCCATTTTAAGCCTACTTGATTTTTTTCTCAAAGGTGAGAATCAGGCTGTATACTTTGTATCTGTGAGGTAAACACCTTAATTATGCCATCTCGCAACCCCAAAATCAGCTCAAGTACCCAGTGGAGGTATAGAACCCACAGTCATCTGTACCAAAGCTTAGTGTGCAATGTGTTGAGCTAAAGCAGCTAAAAAGATTCAAACCCTGCATCCTTGTCACCAGAAGCAGCTCATTAGCAATTTGGAGCTTTAGTCTACTGCAGTATTCTGCCAGAGTTAAAATGTCAGCAATCAAAATACTGAGTGCCAAAAAAAAAAAAAAAACGAAATTCCAGAGAAGAGCAAATCTTGAATATCACCCTTCTACTTTAAACTTGTTTTTGCAAGCCCCTGCACCCCCAAAAGTATATATACCAACCCCAAGATTGCAGTACATTGGAGAAAAAGTAATATTCTAGGAAATCACATTCTGGACTTAGTATATGGAAGTCTGTTCTTTTGACCATTCAGTCTCCATATTTTGGGACTCACTCTAGCGGGTCGTGACATTTCATATGGTTACCTGCCAGAGCGTACTCAATTTATTTTTCTTCCAATTGACCTATGAATAAATATACTTTTGAAAGTTTTATGGTTTCCCCATTACCTGGTTATTTAATGTAATGAACATTCATACATAAGTTTTCTGTCTTTCATCATTTACAAAACACTGTCACCTTTCCATTGCCAGAATCTATGGAAAACTCTGTGTGTTTTATAAAAAATCTGCTTTGAGGAGTGTAGGATAGTAGTCTGCAGTGCAATTATGTTGTTTGCTTTTACTTTAAAGATTAGTATGTACAATTAAAAAAATGCTTTCTTTTAGTGGAATACATCTTCCAGCTTATACAGACCTGATTACTACAGTTGCAGTCTATGGATTCTCTATGTTAGGGAGAGGAATAGTTTAGCACAACCCATATATTCTTAGTGATCTGCACAGTAATGTTTATTTCCAGGGTATAATCTCCCTCCATAGCACAGTGTAAGACTGTGCTCACTATCTGTGATCCCATCCATTCTTGTAATATACTCCCACAGACACACATCCTTACAATATGCCAGTTATCATTGCCCAGGTTCCCATACAACCTTCCTTTGTATAATAATATACTAATGCTTATTGTTCAGTGCAGCCCCCCCCCCCAACTCTGTTTTGTTGTACATAGCTGCCAGCCCTGCATGCTACTAGTCTGGTATGCCACATCTAAAATACTTTATGTAGTGACTGTTAATTTACTTTAAAGTGTAAATGCTGCTTAGTCAGCATGCTATAATTTACATCTAATAAATTTAGTCCTTGCTTGCACAAAGCTGGCAGATGCAACCAGATATATGTGACAAGAAAACAGGTGACAGAAATACTCACTGGTGTATGGGTCTAATCGTCCTGCAGTACTACAATTAGTTCAGTAAGGGTTGTACATCATATTCTGTAGTGTGTAGCTTAGAGTAGGATGCCATGATCCCATTCTCTGTAAATCAGGGCTAGATGTACACCATCAGTTTGTCTTTATTGTAGTACATACAATAATAGCACCTTGCAGTTTTAATGATGAGTTTTCTCTCTGACCATCTATAAAAATAGGCACTGCCATATAACAAAAGCAATATATAGCTGCTCTGTTGTCATAGAGAGATAAAGCCCTAACTAAGACCTAGGTAACCTGGGTATGATTAGCAGCATGGGCGACAGATAAACATTCAAGGGGGGTGCGCATGTCCATCTTGGGTGGGATGGAATTCATTGTTGATGCTGCCTAAGGGAAGGCAGAGTCCAAAGAGGGCAGTTACCCTCAGAAACAGTTGACAAGTGTGGGAGGATGGGAAGGAAATAGGTAAGGCATATATGAGAAAATCCCCAGGATACTTTTAGGTTCCATGGTCTGCTCTAGAAATACCAGAGTAAGTCCCAGGAAAGGGAAGGAGATTAGCTGCAGTCCCAGCCTGGGCATGTGGCACTGGGGAGACAAGCTGGTTGAATGATGTTAAGGGGGTCCAAAAAAATAGATAAAACCATTTATAGATTAATATACATTACGTTTTGTATCAGAATTTCTTTTTAGACAGAAACTGACTTTTTAAATGCATATCTTTCCATTTGCTATAAATGCCAATTCACCTTTATAGAACTTCATCTTTTATTCTGAATGTGTTGCATTATTTACATTCATCAGGTCCACAAAAGGATGCCTAGTTTAATATCACAAATTGTGGTTTTCTATTCTGTTTCTTAGAATTCAGAAATGGAATCTTGCTCCAAGGCAACTACTATATCTCAGGTAAAAAAATGGATCATTCAAATTACCCACATCCCTGACTTCAGAGGCAAAGATTATGCTTGATCTATTGACAAAAATTGCTATTACTGATTTTGATATAATGCAGAGGATTATGATCTGATCTCTGGTCATACCTAGTTTACTATGTGTTTAAAAAAAAATGTGTCCAAGAAATTTATCTGGAGAGGGAACTGCAAGAGGCGGCACAGTGGCACAGCAGATAGCATTGTCAGCTCACAGCAAGAAGTTTCCTGGTTCATTTCTTAGCTGAGGTGGCATCTGAATGCCCTCTCTGTGTTTGTGTGAGTTTCCCCTAAGTGCTCTGGTTTCATCTCACAGTCCAAAGATGTGCAGTAGGTGGATTGGACACTCAAAATTGGCCATAGGTGTGAGTGTGCAATTTGGAAAGGCTATCCACCTGGCAGTGTAAACCTTTGGCCTAAATGATCATCTCTGTTGAAGTGACACCCCAACCCCATGTTCAAAAATAGGGAGAAAAGGGTTGTGGATGGAGTGAAGCCCAGGAGGTCATTTTTAAAATCTGTTTTGAAAGCATAAAAGGGACAGTTATTATCAGAAACCTGCTCAAGATTTTGTGTAATTCTTGAAGAGTTTTTGGCTGCCCTTGTGTACACTGATTTAAAAAAATATATGCCAACATGAAGCATCTAACTGCCTTAAATTGGTTGTTGATTAGGGGTGAACTTCACTAATTTCTTGATTTATGTGACAGTGTGATGTTTCTTACTGCTTTTGAAGTGAAAGTTGGTTTCTCATATAGTTCCTTGGTGGCTGTAGTATTTGACAGCACAAGATTTATTTAGTTTTAACAGAAGAGTTCATACTTAAGAACCACATTATAGCAAGCTTGTAAAAGCTGGGTTCATACAAAACTTGCTATAACAAACTTTGTTTCTCTTTACATTGGATCATGCTTTTACCTAGTTAATTAAATAATCTGTTAAAAATAGCCCTTTTTCAGTAAAGTCTTGTGGAAAAAAGCTTCAAAAACATGGTGATACATTTATATTTGAATGATACAATACATAAATATATAAAAAAGTTAATAGAAAAAGAATTTTAAGTGCAAAAGTATAGTTAGTAATTACAACTGAGCAATAAAATATTTTACAGAGATTACAACTGTATATAAATGAGTAAAAAAGATGGAATAATATCATTATCCATGGTAGTTACATAAAGTGTGAGGTAAAAAAAAGATTGCTTGAATAGTAGAAAGTAGGGAATAATGGTTGGATGAAAGAGAAGAGATGAGTAAATGGAAATAAAGTAGAGATGCTACAAGGGTAGGAGGCAGTAGGTAGGACTGCAGAAGAAAATACACAAGTGGGTGGAGTAGGGTCTATATTATATTCTCGAAAGCCAACAATATCGAAGCTGATATTATCGACACGAGAATAATGAAAGTGCACAACATCAAACGTGTAAACGGAAATCTCCTTAAGGGGAGATTTCCGTTTACTGCAATGTAGTGCAGTCTCTGAGTTGGTATATTTAAGTAGTGGGGGATTGGGGGGTGCAGGGGGTTTGCCCTCCTGCTTAAACCCATTAGGGTGCTTTTTTTTGTTTTTATAAGTTCGATGTTTGAAGACATCGACCATATGGTGTCGACCATATGGTGTTCAATGTTTTCAAACGTTGATCTTATAATATAGACCCGGTGGATCTATATTAGAACTCCAAACTTTCAAAATTTTGAGTGTTCTAATATCAAACCCTATTCATTGAAAATTTAAAACATCAACCATACAGAACAGCAATTTTTTTCCTAGGGAAAAAATTTGCTGTTCCAAAACACATACATACAACACAAGCACACCAAACAAACAGCAATCCACACACATACACCTAAACTCTTACACCTAGCCCTACACTAAACTATACATACACCACTAACTATCCACTTACCTTAACCCAAACCCTAACCCTAAGGTCCGTCACTATCCACAGTCACCTCCCCACGCCCTAACCCTAACTCACCTACCCCGCCCTAACCTTCACGTCCACACAATCGCACAATTACCTGACCTGCACCCTAACCTACCCTGCCCTAACTCTCACACCCACACAATCGCACACTTACCTGAACTCGACCCATAACTTTCCACCATAGCGCTGAAAATACCGAAGCAACAGAAATGGACACCCACATTCTTTCCCTAGGAAAAAAATCGGTTTTCTGTTTCTTCGATATTTTCAGCGTTTGTTTTTTTTTTTTTTTGAAAGTTTGGTGTTCTGATATAGACCCGACCCGATGGAGTATGATAGCAAAGAGATAATATGAGGTGAGCATGAAGTGTACTAGGATGATTATTAATCCATCCAATGCAATAAACTGAGGATAATTAGTAGAATATTAGAGATGACTTCAATAATATTACAGTCTTGCACATGAACAGTTCTATATAATAAAGATCAATGACTGAAATAATGCTAATTTCATGAACTCATGTATCCAGACTTAGGAATGAGGTTCATTTCTGTCTTGGTATTAGAAACTCAAAAGAACTGGAGAAATTACGTAGAGATGTACTGTTAGTTTCTGGATAAAAATGTGATTTCTGAAAGGAATGAATTTCATATATTATGACAAGAACTGAGTAGAGACAATCTCCATAGTGGTTGTTAGATTCAATAACAAGTATTTGATTTCCCTTTTTGGTAATAGTGATATACTTAGTATGCAACAACTCACAAGAGTACTTACTGATAAACATATGTTTGTTTTCTTTAAGATGTTGTGCATGGCTTATCATTGTACTAGTATTAGATTTTGTTGAAGTTCCAACCATTACATTTGGATAAGAGGCATACAGTGATGTGTTTTTGAGGACAGGATTGTGGTGAACTAGGCTATTTTAATATCACATTTCTCAAATTTGTTTAGCTTTATTTTTAAAGGTTAGTTAGTGTTATGGATGAATAGAGGAGTACCAGACATGTTTGAACTTCTTGTAATATTGCTCGAGATTTTAAAATTCTTCTTATTTTATTTAAGATTCTGAGTTTATATTTGTTTAGTTAATGTAATAGTCAAAACTGAATCTTCTGTGCATGATAAGTCATAGTAGTTTGATTAACCTGTTCAATAACTGTATTATAAAAGATGTAATGTGAGTGTGTTATTCCTTTATGTGCACTGACCAAGGCAAATAGCACAGGATTAGCAAGTCTTTGTACAATGGTCTTTAGATTGAAGATCCAGTCCAGAGCTTTTCATTCAATCTTTTGACAAAAAAAGAGGTAAGGTGTTTGAGAATAAACACAAACCCCAGAATCAGGAAATGTTATTATTGCTCACTTTGAATATAGGTGTCTACTCACTCTCAGTATGACAGTAGCATATTTTCAGAAGATTGCTAGGGAACAAAGCCAGTTACTATTTGTGCAAGGAGCAAACTAAAATTGAAAGATGCACAATAAGAAATATAAACAGATTTTTCTCATCATCGACTAGATATTGGAGTACATTTTAGGAATACGTTACTTTTACATACTAAACAAGTGTTAAGTGGAACAGGGAAATGGATAATTTGAAGATGGATAGTTAACTAAACAACTAGCAAGCAGCAATTATTTATGTACCAAATGATGAAGATTCCAATGTCTTTACTTCTTTTTTTGGCATTTGGGATATGCCAGTGGAGGGAAACCATATGTCAGTTATAACAGGGTAAGTCTACTTAATCTTAAGCTCTAACAGAGATGCAGCTTTTGGAAAGAAAGCATAGAGCAAGAGAGCAAGGAATTTAGCATTAGAAAAAAATGAAAGAGTTAGGATGGCCAAATGCAGTGATGAATTCTTATAAGGAAGAGCTGTAACAAACAAATAAATACATAAACAAAGCTAGTAAAATCAGTGCAGTGAAAACAATACTTCTGCTAGCACTGTAGTTTCACAGGAATTTGTCAGTACATTAAGAACACATAAAATGTCATTATATCCAAGATAAAATGCACACACTAACTTTGGAGAGCAAAGGAAAGCAAAGAAACATAAGACATATCCACCCGTAGCATACATGGGGGTGGGGCCTGCCATCCTTATTAATATATTCGGTGGTCATAATGTAAATCAATACACTGAACTGTAGATGATTGGTGCAAGATGTTCCTTAATCATGAAGATCTGGTAAAAAAAGTCAGAAATATGGGGTTAGAATACAGAGAAAGGACACATCTACTTTAATATGAATACTCTTAAGCCCGAGTCTCAAAATGTTGATGGCGGGTGTGTGATTCTAGTTTAGCTCTAGGAAAACCAAAACTGCTCTACCCCAAAGATTTCTCTTTTCCTTGATATAGTGTGATGTCAAGGTTTATAATGATAAGTAATAGAGGGTGTGATGGAAATGTACCCCACTTTGACAGTTTCACCAATGTGTGCAAGAAAGATATTTTTGGTGATTATTTTATAATCTCAGCTATAGATTACAGTTAGATGACTCCAATGGAGTGTGACCAAGGGTTTCTGATTCAATGACAATTTTAATGGAGTATCATTAGAAAGTCACAGAAGGGAATTCTGAGTGGAAAAAGCTTTAACTGGAGGGACCAGGTTCAGTTATGACTATGAGAACACAATGACTTTAAGAGAGTAGTATTAAAAAAGGACATGGAATTCCAGCAAAGGACAAAAAAGAGTCAAGCATTATTAGACAGAGCTGACAGAGTCTCTGGATACCCCCAAATTAAGAAACATCAGGACTGGTTTACGTGTAGTACAACACACACACGCGTGCGCACGCACGCACACACACACACACACACACACACACACACACACACACACACACACACACACACACACACACACACACACACACACACACACACACACACACACATATCGGTTCACTTCTTCCAGTTGCTTGTTGTTTAGGTTGAATTTCTTTAGTCAACAAAACAGATGGCCTACAGGTGTGCACGATCGACAATCCCCTGCTTTAGGGCATTTGACACTTTATTGAGGATTGTGCAATCTCTGATTTAGTATAGTTAATTAACAGGGAGTATGGGGAGTTTTGTTTTGCATATTCCAAAGTTATGTCTCAGAGCATGTGCATTAGAGTTTGTTTTTTCTTGGCCTTTTGCAGTTGATGTTTTTAGTGTTGATCTACAGAAGTTTAGACTACAATATTTGCAATTCAGAAGCATGAACTAAAAGAATGACAAGTCAAATAGAGAAAATGGCCTTCAGTTATAAAGGTGGGACTATTATTTATTTATTTAGATATTTTTGGGGAAAGGGAGTAGTGAGTTAAAAACAAATGCAATTTGTTGGATAATTGAGAAGAATTAGATTGAAGTCAAGAAAAGAGTAAATTAGCTTAGGATATAGCTAGAATCCGACACAAATATCCTGCATTGTGGAACAAAGATATGGAAATTCTCCATCAGTGGTAGTTAACCTGTGTTAGTATTATTTTAAATGGGTGTAAAAAGGGACTCATCCTGTTAAGGGTATAATGTATTGGAAGGAGACCATGATCGTAAGCTTTGTGAATGCTGTAGGGACAGATGCTGGTGGAACCAGGGTGAAGCAGTATGAGACAAAATCTGTCTAGAAAAGAAATGCAATCAATATAGGAAGAATGTTCATTTAGTATTTCTCACTTGCTGCAGGGATTTTCAAATAAACAGGTGCAAATGAAGTTATAAATGTTCAAAAACGCATCATATTCTCATATGCTGCTGCTTCTTTTACATTCCCTTGTCTGAATATCTGCTGAGAGGTATTCTGCATTTACTCAAAGCCAAAGGTTTGGACAAACATTAATGCCAGCATTGTAACTCACTCCTTGAATATTTGGCTTCACATTTAACTAAAATCATGGAAAATCGATGTAGTGGTTTTCTTCAGTTTCTCTCTCATCAAACACGCACACACACACACATTTATACTTCATAAGAAAAAGGTTGGATTATATGTAGACTTTCAGGATATTGTAATGTATTAAAGTTCTGATGAAGTTTTATATAAAATAAAACAAAAGCATTCACCTTTTATAATTCTATTCATGCGTTTTTCTGTTAATATTAGTTCTTTTGTGTGGGTGGGTTCTTTTGAAGTCTCTGCGGTCTAGTGTAGTCTTTTTATTTGGTTTGTCAGCTTTATTTTGGTGCAATGTAGTAAAGCATTTGTCAGTCCACCCTGAACATCTTTGTTTTCTTTATGTCTGTTATGATGTGAGATGTTTTACAGTTTTATTACATGCTGAAATGTTCTGTGTGGTCCTTTAAAACTTTGTTAGCAAAAAAGATAAAAGAGATTTTATTTATGCATTTCCTCCCTATTCCTAATGTTTCTGCTGTTATTTGCAACAGACACTCACTGCCTACACTGCTGTCTGGAGACAACTTATCACTTATTACATGTCTGTGGACTGATAGCCACTGTAACTTCATGAATTCCCCCTATCTCTCCTCATTTTTCAACCTAGTGTGCCATTTTGCATTATGTTGGTCAGCATAAAAGAAGCAAGCAATAATGTGATCTGTTCTTGTGCTGAGTCAGGAAGAAAAACATAAAAAATAATGGATAATTTCTGTCTTACCTCTTTATTTACAAGCAGAAGTAAACTGATATCACAGTATTGTCCATATAAGATCAGGTGAAATGATGTTTATTCATTTTGTAAGGCAGAAATTACTCCCATCATGATAAAATACAATATCCGAAATTACAGTTGTATAAGTAAACTTACCATAACAGTAGATGTTTGAATGATCAATGCTGCAATAGCCTTAGCTATATGGCTTATATCCTGCCAAGGATATAACAGATAGCCAACTTCTAAAGCTTTAGTGCACCTTCCAGGCACCCAGATGGCTAGGCAGGTACAGATTAGCTGACTAAATGACAAGTATAAGTTCAAGCCCTGCAGAGCTTTTCTGCCAACAGAGAGTAGGAGACTGAGCCCTGAAAGGACAATGTAAGGAACAGAAAAAAAAAAATAAAAGTCCACATACTGGCACAAAAAACACACCAAAATCAAAGGGTATAGAGGGAGGGAGTGGCTACTTTTAGCAGTGATCATTCAAACATCTACTGTCATGGTAAGTTTACTTGCACAACTGTACTAAGTCTCTCATATTGATCACTGCTGCAGTAGCTTTGGCTATATGGGTAGATTGCCATAGCTTACCATATTTAGGAGGTGGAAGGAGAAGAGTCCACGTGGCCCTGGAAAATGGTTCTTGCAAATCCTGGTCTACACCTAGAGAGGGAATCAAGCTTTTAGTGGTTTGTAAAAGTATGTACAGAGGGCAAAGTAGCAGCTTTTAGAATACTTCTAGAATCCAACCCTTTGCAAAAAGCCATGGATGAGCCAAGGCCCTTTTAGAGTGGGCCTTGACCCTGCCTCAAATACTTTTGCTATGGTGAGTATAACAAAAGGTAATAGCTTTAGACAACTATTTGGAAATAGTCTGTTTAACACGTTATCACTTCTTCTTTATCTTCATAAGAAATTAAGAATTGATCTATCTAAAAGACTTAGTTCTGTCAAGATAGTAACTGAGTTGTCTGTGGACATCCAAGGTATGGAGTATCCTATCTCCCTCATTTATAGGTCGGAAATAGACAATGGGGGAGGGATAGTTTGACTTAAAGGAAACTCAGATATGACTTTAGGCATAAAAGAAGGATTAATTCTTAAAGAGTCTTGCCAGAGGTATCATGAGAATCATTGAAGACCCAAAATCCTGTGGAATTCCCTTGACGTGACCAAAGTTTGAGTGGTAAACCTTAGAAATAGATCTTGATATAGATGTATTTTTTCCTGTGTCAAGTTGAAATCTAAGGAAAACAATCCAGTGTGGAGAAGTCAAGAAAGAATTGAATGCTCGCTTGGAATCCTAGCTTCTGTAAGAAATCTCTTACCCAAGTGATAGTTTCCTGACACTTCGCAAAAGATTGTGCAAACATAAGCAAGTCATCTAAATATGGAAAACTGTGGATTCCCTGTAGCCTAGAATGAGCTATAACTAGACCTGGACAGTTTGTGAACACTCTTGGAATAGTAGATAGTTCAAAAGAGTAAGGCAAAAAACTGATAAGATGATCCAGACACACAAAATCTTAAGACACACAAAACCTTAAGAAGCATCTGTAGTCTGGATGAAAAGGGAAGGGAAGGGATGTGATGATAAGCATATTTTAAGTTTAGTGTTACCAGGAAATTTGAAAGAGGAAGAAGAGGTAACTGGTTGTGAAGTGACATCGTTTTGAATTTGGTCACTATCACAAACAGGTTCAGGAAAGGAAGATTCAGAAATGGTCTCCAAGCATTTTCTTTCTTTGGGATTAGGAAGATCCATGAATAAAAACCCTTCCCTACCTGGGAAGGAGGAACTGATTCCATCACTCCTTGGGACAGCATGTGATGAAGGACTGGTGGAAACCAAAGAGTCTATCAATAGTCTTAGAAAAAGAGAACCCCTCACAGGGAGAATCAGAAACTGAGCTCTCCTCTGAGTCTTAATAAGAAATCTGAGGTGAAAACCCTGTATCTGTACCTTAACTTTCCTGTTCAGATTCAGAACATTGAATCTCTTCAGGAAAAGAGGTACTCCTGTTTATTTTACCAAAAAACTACTTCACAAAAAGGACCAATAGTCTTAATTAAACCCAAGCCAGACCCAGTAAACTACTCCTGTCTAAGGAAATTTGAGGAGGGGTAGATACATCCTTAGCTTTCTGTTTCTTTTTGACCAGAATAATAGGGACAACCATGTTACTAATGGCAGCAGCAGCTTCCTCAGGGATGGACACAGCATTCTTACACAACAAGGAAGCCTTTCTTGTTCCCTCTCCCAGAAATGGCAAGAGTGGTTCTCCCTTGCCCACTATGGGTACCCCAAGAGCTGCAGAGGATGTGGATAACTCCCAGTCCATAGTGGCTGTTGGTGCTACACTAGAGGGATCATGGATAAAAGATGAATGTTTTGAGATACAACAAATGGCCTCAGCAGAATCTCCCACCTATGGCAGAGGCAAATAGCTAGCCTACTGTGATGGCAAAGGCTGTTTGCTGAACTTTTTCTTTTTTGTGGGTGGAAGAAGAACCAACCATGGGACTGGTAGCTTGTTCCATGATCAAACTGAAAATGGTGCCTCTTTCCCAGGGAAGACAATCAGCAAATGCAAGTAAAAATTTAAATTCTTTAAAAGCTACTTTTTCACAGAAAAAACAGTAAAATGTATTTTAAAATACTTCACCAGCCAAAAATGCAAAGTAAACATTTTTTTCCACAGAAAAAAAGGATTTTCAGTTACTTTAAATAATTTTTAACCTGAAAGGAAAAAGAGTGCTCCCTTTTAAAAGTACAATACAGTCTCACGACAGTCCATTAAAAGAGAAAACTCTTAGCTTTAATACAACTTTCCTGAAGAGGAAAACGATAAAATACAAACAATTATTTGAAAAGTGAAGGTTTTTCCCCAAAGAGATCTTATTTGCCCAGAAAAAGAATAGAACAAACCAACTGTTGATCAGAAACAGCCTTAGACAAGCATACTATTTTGCAGCAGTAAAGTTCTGAAGGGCTTGGCATCCACATTTTTGCTTTAGTCATCTCAGCTGCCTGATAGTTTGGTTGACTGGAATGTGCTCTGAGGCTTTGGAAGCTGGCCTACTGTTACCAGTCAGGTAAAATTTGTCAATTACATACCAGTCCTTACTATGCCTAAGAGATGATCTCCAGAGTTCACAAAATGATTGTTATACTATACATAGATTTATTTTAGATAAGTACCTAAGCACTCAATATATGCACCTTCAAAAAGTACTCTATGGTACATATGCAATTAAATTTCAAAGTCTTCTGCTGACTGTCTGAGCACAAGCTAGAACCAGTTCTTCTTTGAGGCTTTGGACTTCTTATATGTTTCTGCTGAGCACACTGCCTACAGCTCTCTTCTATTTATATATTTTCTCATTAATGGAAAGCATAGAGGTCTTTCTGTTTAGAATAGTATTTCCCTATTACCCTTATAGCACCTTAAATTATTGACTCATTTGCTATCTAACATTTAAATCCAACTAAAGTTTGGTAAGAGAAAGTTTATAATACAATTTTTTCCTAACTTAATGAATATAGTATGAATGATCAGTTTCAGGAGTGGTAATAAAAATGCTTTACTCTAACAAACTTTGTTTCACTTATTTTGTGTCCTGATGTAGTTATGTTCTGTTTCCTCCCTGCATCACAGTTGAATGCCAAGGATATTTTGCATGCAACTTGCCCCTGAGCTACTCCTGTTGTTAGTTTTATTAATACATCACAAGAAGAGAAATTTGCACACCTTTCCACTGATGAGGTCTGTATAATGGCAGATACTGATAGGATCCCTTAATACCAAAGTTTTTTTTTGTGAAAATAGGGAACAGAATCAAACTGAGCAGGTAAAAGCTGGTTCAACAACAAATTCAAAAGCAGCAAGTAAAACAAAAGAACCAGCTAACACAGTACTGTATGAAACACTTGTTTAATCTAAACAATAAAAACAGTAAAAAGTATATAACAGATGAGCACTTTCACACCAAATGTGCTTCATCAGATCTAAAAACAAACTAACAAGCAGTGCTTAAATACAATCAGGAAAGTTCAAAGTCACCTAGTCAAGTCACATGACCTCAGCAAGGGTTTTAAAGGTATATGTTCATTTAATCCTTTCCCTTTGTCAGATTGTAAAATTAACATCCATTTAACTTCTAAGGATTTTGTTTTTGCTTTAATATCACCTCCTCTGGCTCCTACATTCAATAATTCCAAAACTAAAAACTTAAATGAGTGTTCAGTACTAGTTTTACAAATATGCTTTTATAAAGCATTCCTACTATCACATCTGCTTATTTCATATAAGTGTTCCCTGATATGATTCTTCAACATTCAATTCATTTTACCAACATAGTAACATCCACACTGATCACAAACAGCCAAATAGACCAGGTTAAAGGTATGTCCAGTAACAGGATGTAAAAAGGTATCATCAGTTTGAATGCACTTCCACATGTTACATAATCTGCATGGATGTGTCCCTTTCCTAACTGAAATACAGGGTCTGTTGCTAACTAGCAGTTTGTAGCACAGCAGTTTCTAATGAAACTATTATTCCTATAGCAAAAGTGTGGAACTTCACCAAGGAAGTCCCTGACTATGGCATCACTAGTCAATATATGCCAGTGCTTCCTAATGATGCCAAGGCAAAACTTGTTCATTGATTAGAGAGAAATTACACAAATTACTGCAAAGAGTTTTAGCTTAACAGATAAGACCATATAGATGTTCATTATAGGACATCATGGAAAAATTTAAACTGATACATGTCTTTGGGGCTTATGTATGCAAGCCATTGTCTTTGGCAGCTCATTAGTTCAATTAGTGGCTGATAGGGGCAGTGGCATGCACTGCTTGAAAAGTCTGAAATCCACTACTAAGTCATTTGGGAGGGTACGTATGCACAAGTGTTATTACTGCGGAGACATAAAATAAATAAAATCATTTAATCAAACATGTTCTTTCACAGGCCACCAAGTTAGTGCTTTGTTAAGTCTCTTCATTTATAATTTGTCTATCTCCATTGTGCTTCCTGTCCTCATTTCTCTTCAAACATATATGTACCCTGACTGTTGCATAAACCAAACATCCTTTCTGTATTTCATTTTTTCCTGATATGTTCCAGCATCTCTTCTTCTTAGGAACATGTCCAGTGTGCTGACCTGTACTGAGCAATTTCTGGTAAAGGTATGCATCTCTCTGAACATTTTTTCTCCACAGAGTCATCTAGCCTCATGTCTTCATAGATAGATAGATAGATTAGTACTAGGCTAACTGTCCTTGTGGACCATTTAAGCCTAGCCAGTTACCCCATGTGAGAATCAAACCTTGCACCTTTTGTTTGTAAGGTAAACACCTTAACCATTATGCCAACCTCCCACAATATTTCTATGTAGATTATCTCTAATTTTGTGACTATCTTACCTCCTTCCAAACATCCTGTCCATTTCTGTTTCATTTGCAACCTTAAAAATTCCCCCCTCTAATTTCTCCTCATTGTCTTCAGATTCTCTCCCATCATATAAATAATTGAGTAAAAAAGCCCTTGTATTGTCTATACATATTGAAAATTACTCATCTGTTCTCCTTTGTTTTTCCCTGACAAATTATACATCCCCTTTTCCAGTTTTACAAACTTTTTCAGTTAACCACTTGTAAACCTTTCTTAAAAAGAATGGCTAGTACTCTTTCACCTCCTTCTGCTTCATTGCCCATTCACCTCTAAGGTACTACGTACTCAGTATACTCCCAGAACGCTTTTAGCTTTTTCACTTACCATTAACAGAGGAACTCCTCTGTACCTGCCTAGATGGCTCTTAATTTTTTTTCCATTTTGATTAGGTATACATATCTCCTGTGTTCCATGTAATCATGGTTAACTCCCCCTTGATCTGTGTTTCCTGCATAGACAACATGGTTATCCTTTAATAAAGTCCCTCATATTCAGCTGTTCTACCCAGCTTCAATGCTAGTGCCATAATTCTTGGCTAAGCAACCATAGGCTAAATCCCTCCAAAACAAACAGAAGGATATTTGGAACCTCACAAAAGCTGGAAAACAAAAACCTCACAGCTGAAAAAAAAAGTTTCAAAATCACAGATCCCAATGGTACACCAATAAAAACAACCACATCCTTTAAATACCTAGGTTTATGGCTGAAGTCACACAACTTCCATAACCACATTGATAACACCAGGAAAAAGATAAATTCTCTTTTATTCTGGTCCTGGAAAATATTTCCCTTACTCTCATGGTCAACTACTTCCATGGTGGTGCAGCGGTAGCATTGTTGCCTCACAGCAAGAGGCTCTCCCGTTTGATTCTCGGCTTGGGTTGGAGTGCCTTCTGTGTGGAGTCTGCATGTCCTCCCCACGGTCGAGTGGACATTCGAAAGACATGCATTGAATGGGCATGCCTTCGTTGAAGGTTGGGTGTTGGGCTGGCAACTTGACACCATAAAAAACAATTGCCAATCATTAGCGGAGTGGAGTTCCGCTGTGGCAACCCCTAACCGGGAAAAGCCGAAAGACAAACAACAACTCTCATGGTCAACTACAGCTGCAATAGGCAAAGGAGTCCTCTTTGCACAACTTGAATACAAGCTCCACATCATAGCCATGGCAAAAAAAAATAAATAAATCATCCACCCTACACAAAATCAGCTAATCCCCCCATCTATGATTTCTTCTTCTTAACTGCATTCTATCTCATGCTGCCAAACTCTGTAATAAAACCACCCATTCCAATCTCAACAGCATCTCCCATTTTTTTATTTATCCTATGTTAATTGGATTAGTTCTACTAGACATGTGGTCTCTTTTCAGACGAGACCTAAAGTGGGATTTTTACTAGTAGGGGAAATTTGGCCAGTGCATTGTGGAACTTCCCCTCCTCTTTTCATCATTGTGGCAGGCAGTACTGTAGCTACAAATGTGATGGAGGGAGGATGGAGTTGGAGGAAGGGATAGAGATGGATGCTGAGAAGCAGAAGTGATGCAGAATGATCAGTTGAGGAGAAGCAAGTTATGGAGAAGGAGATGGTATGTATGATTGGCATTTCAAATACAATTCAGTTGGATGGTACATAGAGTATGGGGAAGAATATACCTCACTTAAAAGTTTATGATATTGATGAAGGAGGTTTGGAGTTGCAGACATTAGTAAAAATGACTGATGAAAGACGAACCTGATGAGGAAAATGCACCATTGTGGCTGATGGACAAAACGTATGCTGCAGTAGTATCTGAACAAAGAGTAGTACAACAAACATTTAAATGTATGACTTTATCAAATAAACATTTAGTTGTACGTATTGAAGGAAAACAGGACATTCTTTTGGACAGACATTACATGTGGGACAAAGTTATTGTACCTTTGCAGATAAAACCTGAGCATGTGAGAGCTTTCATACATATTGATTCACAGTCATTTTTTGAAATTGCATTTGACTATGAAAAGACAAAAATTTTATAATTACTTTTAATGATAAAAGAGGCAATACACCATGTAACAAATACTTGGTTAAAGGGATAAATGCTTTATTGAAATGCAAAGTTAAACTGTAGTTTAGGACATCTAACATGACTAAAGATGAACTAAAACTGTTCTTTAAGGATAAATGTAATGAAATAATTAAAGTGAAAAAAACTTCTGATGAGAGAAAACTGTGGAATGGGGATGGGAATTAATCTTTCATTTAAGTACAAAAAATGGATTGATTGTATATTTCTCATGTGTTATGAATGTGAATGGAAAAAGGGGAATGTTGAAATATTGGAAGCAACCAAAGATGTGTTTTGTTACGATGCAGAAGATTGTTTAATAGGTTAATGTAGTAAAAGAAAATGTTATCAGTGTGGGAAAACTACATCTTGCTGATAATTGTAAAACATATGTAAAAATATGGAAGTGTTGAACATTTTTTGGCTTAATAATGATAGAAATCTTAAGGAACGTGAAGAAAAAATAGACAAAGAAATACAAAGTGAAAATATTGGTTGGGAAGAGGTTTGTAAAAAGAAAGCTCTATGGTAGAGTTGTAAAATCAGTTTTAATTTTTAAGTCAGAAAGATGGGGTAGAATAAAGTGAAAAAGAAGAAAATAAAGGTTCTATAGGAAACAACGAAGTTCGATAAATAAAAAAGTGAAAATTAATTGTGGAATGGTGTCTAAAACAAAACTGGGATGCAATATTTTTGCAAGATGGTAGATTTCTCAACAGGGAAGTAAGAAGACAAGTTGAAAATATATGGGAAGGAGAGAGAAATTGGAGTTATGGGGGTGATTGTTCTGGAGTTGCAATGTTGGTTAAAAAGAAACTGAAAATATTAGATGTAATAATCAGTCAAGGAAGAGTGACTATATGTAAAATTAAAGATGGAGACAATATATGGCGATTGATTTGTATATATGAACATACTCAAATTAAGAAAGGATTAAACTGAACAACTTATAAAGTTTTTGATTAAATCAAATATAGTGGGAGATTTAAATTGCAATAAAAAAAAGTGGCAAGGCAGGAGCAGATGTTAAAGCAATAAGGCAATTTATACCATGTGGAAATCTGATTTTAAGCAAAAATGAAACTCCACGTACAGAAATTACAGTTAACTCACTAACCTGAGTGGCACCTCCAGGTGCATCTACAGTTACCTCCTACTGATGATTGCTTGTTCATATTTGCATCAATAATTCCAAAACCATGATATGTGCAAGGTTTTAAAAGATTTCATCTTAAAGCTTACACAATGTCAAACTCAACTGCATTAATATTTGACCTCTGTGTAGTGCAGATAAATGGATATTAATTGTTGTTATTATGATATTAATTAATATAGATATAAGTTTCACATTTTTCTAAATATCTCAACAACCACGTAACCCAGACAGAACTCCTTAGCCTCATATGAAAGCTCTCAGCTAGATGAATAAAATGCCACTAACAGTATGTGTGTAACTTGAGTGGTTGCTGAGATATTGTAAGTTGTTTAAAAATATTACAAATGTAATAGTTACTGTGTTTACTGTAACTTATAAAATTAAGTTTAAACTCTAGAACCTAAAGAATACTACCACTATAAAAACAGTTGGTGCTGGAGAGTTTGCCATTTATACTTCTTTTATAACCCCTATTGTTCGAGAGATATGAGCATTTGATTGAAATGTGAAGACATAATTTGATTCTGTCAAAAGGCTTAGGCTCTGGCCATTGGAAGAAACAGTGCAAACTTTCTGGGCTCCATTAGAGTGAATGAGTTAATGAGACCAAGCACAGGTTATGCAAAGCACATCTGTTGTAAGACCATTAGATAATGTGTTTCCGTATCTTTAATTCAGTTATTTTTATTGATCATTCTCATGTAGTGTTTATTACACTTGTAAGGTCACTAATATTGTCACACGTGTATGAACTGTAGATACAGCGATCATGGTGGACTCAGTCTCATTTGGCTCCCTTTTTATATCCCATTCCCTTACTATTTCCTTTTGTACTAGTTCTTTTTCCTGTGCTTTACCAATTGCTGGCTATTTGTTGCAGTCTATTTCCAGGAACTTTGCCACACTAGTTCATGGCAGAGTAGTATAAAAGAGGTAGTATAGCCATTTTGCCTTCATTGGCCTCTCAAACGGTGTGTCTTTCCTTGATCCATCTAGTGTAGCAGGACCCACTGCGCTCCAACAAAACTTGTGTTCATCCTCTCAATCATCCAGCAATCCTTCTACCTATTTATTTCTCTTTATCACCACTTTTCTGCTGTCTGCTTCTCTTTGGAATGTAAGATATCCCTTTTATGCTCCTAAGCAGACTCTGTGATCTGGCTTTTGATGCCCAATCAATGATTCCTTGCTTGCAGCTTTCAGCTGCTTTGTTCAGCCACTGCAGTCCAGAAATTGTCTCTCTCTTCTTTTCCAGTAGTTAGACACCTTTTCTGTTGTGCATCTGTGTCTTCTGTCTATGCTCTTTTTTTTTTTGCCATTTGTGATCTGAGCTGTTATGCCCCAACCTGGTTTGATTGGCCTTCAGTCGGTTGCCTCCTCCTGTTTGCCTCCCACTCTATATGCAGCAGAAAGTTTGAATTTCAGTCCTGTGACATATTTTGGTGATTTTGATTTTTCCATTCCTAAAATAAAGTATTGTATTCCTTGTCTGAGATCAGTTTAAATTGGTCCTCCTTCCATTGCACTGCTAGTTGGATCTATACCTCTCAACCTCCTAGATCAAGAAATCTGGCCAAAGCCATAAATAATAGAGGTACAAATTTTAAATATTACTTTTCCAAATATAGAAAGTTGATAGAATAAGAGGTTTTGCATTTGTATGTATTTTCCGAAGAGTATAAAGTCTGAAACTCAAATGCCTGCCATTATTTTCTGATATCTATTCATCAAATCTGACATTGATTTGTCAAAAAAACTAATTTCTATGAGGATCAGACCAAAAATATGAGGCAAAATTCTGGACATTCTGCAAAAATCTGTACAGTTGAGAGGTTTGGTTGGATCATTTAGCTCAACCACTCACTTATTCTCATCAGGTAATAATGATTTTCTAAGATTAGCCAGATTGTCTGAGAAATCCTTTGCTACTCTTATGTATATATCCTTATACAGAATTGTCTTGTGTGTTCTTGACTTCTGCAGATGTTTTGGTTTGTTAGCATAAGAGTGTGTGCGCATTCCAGTACATGTCACAATGGGCCATTTAGAGCTTTATATTTGCCAGAACTGTTGATCCTCTCTGTTTTTACTGAATTTTCACTTGTCAGTTCAGTCTCTGTGCTCCGCATCAGGCACTTTTCTGAAATCCTTGTTATTCTTATATTTTGCCAGTACAATCTATTATCTGGATTGTCAGTCTTACCATTTTGCTAGGTAGTTGGTCTCTCTAGTCCTGTCGGTCTGCAATTCTACTCCTGTTGTTCTACTATTAGTGCATATCTCTCCTTTTCCACTTCCTGCACTTTTACTATCAGATTCCCTAGTTCTGTTTTGTCTTAGACTATTGTTTTCTTTATCGCCCTAATATCCCTCTGCCATATTTGCCAGCTTACTTAACAAAATACACAATGATTCATCCTGTAGAAGTGGATTTAAACTGCAAATTCTGGTCATCAGGGGTTTCTGATTCCTCTATCCATTGCTCTGAAATTTCTGGAGCTGAATTAAATACTTTTTCTCCTGGACTCCCCACAGAGTTCATGGGCTATGCAGCTTGTCCTGTTATACTCACTCCACCACCCCACTTCCTATTTACTATTTACCAACATATTGTGTATTAAGTCTAGTATGGGATGCATTGCTATTGCAGTGTAGTCTGTTGAACCATTGTATTTTGTATACTATAGGGTCAGGGCAATGCATTTTGGTTGGACTGAGAAACATACCTTTCAGCTGCCCCTGATTTTGCACAACATCTCTCAGATAGATTGTGTGTATGCCTGCCGATACACACACACACACACACACACACACACACACACACACACACACACACACACACACACACACACACACACACACACACACACACACACACACACACTGTCTGTCTTTAATCTGCCTAACCATGTATCTATTTCTGTCTACATCTGTATGCATGTATGTCTGTGTGCATGTATAAATGTATGTATGTATGTATCTATTTAGCTGCTAATTTATCCAACTATTTTTGTATTGCTCTCAGCATATCATTTCACATTTAGTCTGTGTCGTTATTTCTGGATGATCTCATATCCACTACTGCTACCCTACTCTTTGTTCATTTTAAACATGAACTGCCTTTTTCTTGTGTATATTACCAGCTTCGTTCTGTCTTCCCACTCTTCTCTATCTCTGTCTACCTCTGTGGCAGGATCATTTTAACACGTGTCCCGTATTACTTCACTTCCTGAAGCAGTATATATGTATAGTAATGGACTCATCCAGTACCCTCCCTAAAGGGTTAGCCATCTTCATTGCCTTACATCCTTTTTCCTTTTATTCACTGCTTCCTACTGTATTACTGGTATGAATCTGAATAGCACTGTTCCTGGCCTTCGCTATGAAATACCTAGCACCATCTTTTAGTTTTTCACATTACAATTTTCCTGCTTGATAGGAACACATGTTCCTTATCATATCATTAGAGCAGTGGGTCTAGATTCCCTGCCTTTAAAACAGAGTAAAATTATTTGTCCTTACTATTATAGAGATCCAGTTTTCTTTTATAGAGAGCCAGTTCCACTCTTGTTAGAGACTGGTGACAGCTCTCTCTCTCCCATTCAATAAATGTACATAGAAACATTCTCTCCTTGAACATTTTTGGGCCAAACGTAAAAGGAACACTTTAGTTCATATTAATACAAATAAACTTCATGGTCAGCATCTCTCAGTTCCAGTTGTGGGTCATTACATGCAAGTCCAACATATTTGCAATTACTGAAACATAGCTGAAGCACATATTGCTAATAATGATACTTTCTCAAGATGATATATCTGCTGTTGTCATAATTATATTATCAAAATAGCTTGTGGGGCAGCCATCTTTTTAGCTGAACATTTCATCTCAAATTTGGACAATAGCTGACTATTTCATTTCAAATATGGACAAAACTTGATCTTCAGTTATTTCTAGCATGTATGTTGTCATGCTGTCAGTCATTCCAATAAGTTACCATGGTGAAGGTTCAATATCGGATGGCTGTTACAATCCAGAATTGGAACCCCTACTTTCTTCAGGATGTGCTTAATTTAGTGTCCAGCAGTGTGAAGTCAAAGAAAAACTCTCTTTCACTTATGTTACTTACCTGACATTACTCAGATAATTTCCTTTATAAGTAGTGTGGACAATGATATAGCAGCATCTAGCACTGCTGACTGGATAGACTGGATAGTCAGCAAGGAACCTGCTAATATTCTGCTTTTTAATATTTTGTAGGATCTGGTAAGATAAGAATCTTTTCTGCTCATGCTTGCTTTTTGAAGCCATCTTCACTTGAAGTACCACACCAATATTTCATAGTTAAATACTCAGAATGATTTCTCTGACATTTGAACATTCCTTTACACAGCTTGGTCAAACTCAATTCATTTACCCACCTTTGTCAATGATATAGATTTCTTTTTTTATTTCTATTTTCTGCAATGGCCTAATGAAATGAAAGTCATGCAACTGCTACACTCAGCTCTTGAGAATGTGCATTATTAAAGAATACACACTCGTCAAAGACCAGGCCTGGAAATTATATGCCACCAGTAAACACAGGAAACTGAACAGATTTTATGCACAGTTTGAAATATGAATATAGCACAAATCAGTGAGTACAAACACATTACTTTATCATCTTACAAAGACTGCTGAGCATTGCCTAAAAGAATACTAAATCCCTTTAAACTTCTAGGTCCAACAAACCATTATCTTTTTCTAGGACTTTCAGAGCAAACAAATTGCTGAACTCCTTAGCAGGCAGTTTGAATCTGCCACACCCAGAACTGTTTACACTTTTTTAATAACCCAGACACACTATCAGGTAATGCCCCTGTTTTATGTAAATTCTGGTACTACCAGTCAATAAATTCATATTATATGCCCAAGTGTGGCAGTTACCACTACAGCAAATCAGCTCCTATGATCTGCTGGTTCAAGATTCATCTCAGACCAGACTCTAAGAAAAAGTCTGCACTCGCAGGTCTTAATGCTGGTTTTCAGAGGCTTGCAGCCTTGCACAACATATTATTGACAAACTGATGATTGACTGTAACAGAACAACAGAATTTGCTAATGGTACTCTCAGTTAAATCCAGCACTGCATCAGCATTTAAATATTTGGCTCTTTTTTGCCGGGGTCTGTAATGTAGCTTGTTACATGCATCTGCTAAGGGACTGTGCCTCTTCTTAGGTTGTCAAATGAATTCTGTAGATCAGGAAGTACAGAAAAAAAAAGAAAATGGCAATGTCTGAGGAAAAGTAAAATGTTCTGATTGTAACAGCAAATATCAAATAATAAACAGAACAACTACCGTGACCAAACGGATGCACTTTCCTGATAAAATGAGCAGTAAAACAACAAAACAGTGAAAAACAGATACGTGCTTTCACACTTTTATGCTTCTTTAGTTCTAAACAACAAAAAAAAGAGCAGATCTTTTAAATCTCTAAAAAAAAAAAAAAAAAAAAAAAGCCAATCAAAAATACACAATTAACGTAATTAATGATGTAAGGCTCGTACTTTCAGTGGTGGTTTTAAGGGTATGTTCCCATTTAGTTTAGGAAACTTGTCAGCTTGTAGATTAGCAATCCACCTCATTTCAGCAATTTCAATTTTGTTAAGCAAGTCAGCTCCCCTTATACTATCTGGGATAAGCTGTATCACCATAAAAATAAAAGAGTGATCTTTGTTATCAGATACATGTTTACATAAAGTATTAAGCATATTCCCCCTTCTTGTCACCAAGATGCTGCAAGACATGCTTTCAGCAACCTATTAGTTTTTCCCAGAGTAAAAATGCTGCATAACTTGCATTTAGCTAAATAAACTAAATTCTTCATTTTGCAGTCTGCATAAAAATTAAAACTAAATTTCAAACCAGTTACAGAATGTATAAAATATTACTACATGACATTATATTACAGACTTTGCAGGTTCTACAGGGAAATGTACCCAACCTAGTAGATTGTATATCTTATATCTTGCTTCTTATGGGGACCACAACAAAACTGTCTCTTAAAAACTAATGTGGGTCTATCTTCCAGAGAGAACTGGCCAATTCTTGCCGACAATGTCACAAGCAATCTTGAAGATACTACTATAAGTTAAGGGTACGCTCTTTATATTTCTATGGGAGGCTTTAGCTACCCCAGTAAGTGCTAAGCCTCTACTAAAATATGGCCTCCCCTTGGTTAACCTCAAACTATAGGCTTCTGATGAAGAATGCTCAGTTTCATGCTGTCAATATCCTCTGTACATAAAATCTTTTGTTAACTGTTCACAAGTCTGATGGTGTTCACTGTCATTAGTATGTACCCTAGACATTCTTAAAACTTGACCCTTTAACACATTCCTATACGTATGGGTTGGTTGTATACCAGATCAGTGTAAAATACTTTTTCCAATAATCCTCTCTATACAATGAGGTCTCAGTAATCCCATTTCCATTAATTTTTAATGTGACATCTAGAAAAATCTGTTTTCTTGTTGGAGTATTGTAGAGCGAACCTAAAACACATGCTACAACTTTCTAAAAAAATGACAAACCTCTTCAAAGATTCACTTGATCCACTCCATAAAATAAAAAAAACATTGCCTACAGAGCGCTTATAATAAATTAGATAAGAATTGAAATCATGACTGGCAAATATGATCTCATTTTCCCAGTTAACCAACACAAAGTTGGCATAACTGTTCACACAAGCGTTCCCATTGCAACACCTAATTTTTGCCAAAAAAATACCCCATTATTGCATACAAACATTTTATTCTCTAAAATCAATTCTAATAATATACAAATTAAGTTAATATGTGCATGCGTGTCTTATTAGTATTGCCATGTAAAAACATTCTTAACAGATTAAATTCCATAATCATTAGGAATAACGGGAAGTAGGTGCAAATGTCAAGAGTAGCTAAAAGGAAGTCGCCACAATCGAGTTGGTTAACACAGTTACCCACAATGCCTGTAAAAAGTCTTTGGTATCTTTGAAAACTGCTGGTGCCTTAGTCAATACACCTTTCAACTGATTCTCAACAAAAATAGAAAGAGTCTCTGTCACCCATCCATGTCCTGATACTATAAGACGCAATGGCGGATTAAGCAATTTCTTACATAGTTTTGCAAACCCATGTATAGAAGGAATTAGAGGTTTGTCTATAAGTAAAAAATCATACAGTTCCTTGGTCAAAGACATGTTCATAAGTAGATAATATAGATATATTATATGATAGCAAAGATCACTCTTTTATTTTTATGGTGATACAGCTCATCCCAGATAGTATAAGGGGAGGTGACTTGGTTAACAAAACTGAAATTGCTGAAATTAGATGGATTGCTAGTCTGCAAGCTGACAAGTTTCCGGGGCTGAATGGGAATATACCCTTAAAACTGGCCCTGAAAGCACGAGCTTTACATCATTAATTATTTTAATTGTGTATTTTTGATTGGTTTTCAGAGATTTAAAAGGTTTGGTCTCTTTTTTGTTGTTTAGATCAGAAGAAGCATGAAAGTGCTTATCTGTTTTTCACCGTTTTATTGTTTTACTGCTTGTTCTATCATTAAAGTGTTTGTTATTGTTTGTGGTGGTCATTCTATTTATTATCTGGTGTTTTATTCATGTGATAGATCAAGCTTTGGTTGCCAGCATTACTGTTTTATGCATTTGTAACACTAAATATAATGTGAAGCAAGACCTTTTAGTACTATGTTTTTTATATACTAACCAGATAATCCAACTTGTCTCAAAAGTCTCTTTTATTTTTATCTGCATGGAAAAGGAAACTAAGCAAATTGAACCCAAAATGACCAGGTGAATCTAGTGATATAATACATTAAAATTTAAACTAAGGTGGTGGATGTGTATTTGCACTTGAACAGTGAGTGAGTTATCTAGATGAAGAAAATGTTCATTCACAATATATGGATTAGAAATATTTATAAAAGTACAGTTTATCTACTAACAGGATAGACATTTCAGCCTCTGGTTTTCTAATACAATTTTGTGCAAGTTTTATGATTAGGTTTAGCATAAACTTCTATCTATATGACATAGTATTTCTGAAATGTATTTAATGCAATTCTTTGAAAGAATAAATGTCAAAAAGACAGGTTTTGTGATACAAAATTTTCTAGTATTAAATGTGTGTTATAAGAGATACAGGGAATAAATATTTTCAATCTATTTATTCTCGGAAATTTTTAACACAAAATAATGTCATAACTATGCTATCTTTATAATTGTATTAATCCATTTAGTTGTTTCATTTAATAACATAATTACTAGAGACAAAGCCATGACAGTGACCCAGATGGGAAGAGCTGGAATAGCAGATCAGACAGTGGAGGATTTAGCTAAGTGGAGAAATAGAGAGAGAGAGAGAGAGAGAGAAACAGTAGCTTTTTGCCAGCTCATTCACTCCATGAGTTCAAGAATTGTTTGTGCTTCATAGTGTACAGTTCCCCAGTGATGGGCGTAGTGTCTTAATCTTATAGCAGACCACTGTTCCAAATTCAGAATTGAGAGAGGCTGGAACTAACCTTGCCCAGGATGTGTGGTGATGGGTGCAACCTTATTATCTTTAGCTAAACAGCAGACAAATATTGGCTGCAAACATAATTGTCTTTTCCTTGGAACATTGTTTACAATTTCATACTGCATCAACGGGTAGGATGCTTATGACAAAAAAGTAAATAATCTTGAAACAATTGTTTCTGAATTCTCATGAATTAGTGCAGTTTTATTTCTGAATGTTACTATTTCAAGCAGATGCCTTATATTGCTTACTCTGATTTTTAACAAGTCATTACATGGATAACATTACTGGACAAATTAGGTCATTTAGACACACACACACACACACATACACACACACACACACACACACACACACACACACACACACACACACACACACACACACACACACACACACACACACACACACACACACACACATATACACACACACACACACACACACACACACACCATGCTTAACATATTTATGTTTCAACAACAGATTATTTCTAATAAGAACTATTTGTCAATATTTGCTGTATTACACACATAAACACACACATACACACAGCCCTACATGCGCACATTTGCCTAAGCAAGTTTAACACATATATTCTTGTGGCAAATTAAACAAACACATTTAGCACCTTACCCTGCACAGGAGCTTCTCTGAGGCTGCATTCTGAAGTTATATTCTGAATAAAGTGAGGCTGAGTGGATCAGGAATATACCACCTAAAATAAAATGTCCGTCACTATAGGATGCTTCTGTAGTATAAAGTTTCAGCTCACAGCCAGATTGTAAGAATCCATCAACAATAACACCCAGAGCCATAACAGCCACAGGTATATTAAAATTCATGCTAATAATAAAATATCTATTGCACAGTTCAGTTCTTAGGGCACAGAATGAATACTCTGAAAAAAAAGAAAAAAACGAAAAGGAATAATAAGTGTATTAGTAAGGTCAAGAGGAAGATAGGGAAAATAAAAGAAAGGATAGTGAGAAAAGATATAAAAAGGAATGAAAAGGTTAACAAGTATGTAATTAAAATAACTAGCATTAAAGACTTTTATAGGAATACTAGTGATTTGTATAAGTCCTTACCATTTTTGCATGAAAACAGTGAAGTAACTTTGTTAGAGTGACTTAAATAAAGACCTCTAACAGAACAATAATCCTACTTCAATACTTGACACACATTTAATGTAACATCTGCAGTGCAGAACAGCAATAATGACAGTAAAGCATGCCGTGCTGTGATCACAAAGACTTTTCAATTTATATTCAACGTATCATAAGTGTTGTGTTTGTGGAATTCCATGCTTTTTCTCAATCCTTAATAAAGCATTTCTAGTACTTATCAATAAGAATACTCTCTAACAATAATTACAACTTCCAAACCACTTCCCATCACATTTATCTAAACCCGTCATTTGTTAGAGTGGTATTTTATGATTTTAGGGTACAAAACAACACTAATAATCTATGTATTCTAAGCCAAAAGAGAATATATATGACTGTAAATGCTATGGGGATTGTTCACCAGAACATGAGAATATAATTGTTATATTCCATTGTGAATTATTCTTAATGATGTAAAACCTTGATCATTGTGAGCAGTTATATGCTATATAACTGCTGTAAGTCTCAACGCCTCAAAAATGTAAAATACAATTCAGACTCAAAAATGAGTTGTGAAACTTTTGTTTACATCTTTTAAGCATTTTAGCCTCCCTGTATCCCCCAGAAATGGAGCAAGGGGGTTATGATTCATGCTACAGACACACACACACACACACACACACACACACACACACACACACACACACACACACACATATATATATGTGTGTGTGTGTGTGTGTGTGTGTGATATATATATATATATATATATATATATATATATATATATATATATATATATATATAAGCTCTAAGATATGCAGCTTTGGAAAAGGAATACTTCAGAGTGCTGTAACCTTGGATTTCCTATGTATTGCTTCACATTCACACTTGCAACTTGCAGCTCTTCTTTCCTAATGATGACGTTTATTGTCATTAGACTTCCACCTATATTTAGATGCCGAGTTAAAATGTATTTACCTTTCACAGGAAGAGGATGTGGGGTGGCATTGTGGATCAGCAGTTAGTACTGACTCAGAGCCCTTTGTTTTCCAGTTGGCTTCAAAGTTGGGATGCCCTCTTAGCAGATTCTATGCCATTATTTATGTCCATGTACAGATTTTCCAGTATTTCCACTTCATTCCACTTCCTAAATATGAACCCTATGTGACGTGCCCATTATACAGTTTGTTCATATGTTTGTGTGTGCTGTGTGAAAACATGTAACAGTGTATGTAAATATCCTACCATGGGCTGGCACCCTCACCAGGATTAGTTTTAGTCTGACTTGTATCTAGTGAATGCTGGAATAGGATCTGGCTACTCCTCAGGATAATGAGTATATGAATGGAATGCAGGGGATGGATGTTAAACAAGATATATTTCCATAGTTTTTTTCTGCTTTATTTTAAAGGATATGAA
Source organism: Protopterus annectens (assembly GCF_019279795.1). Classification (NCBI taxonomy): domain Eukaryota; kingdom Metazoa; phylum Chordata; order Ceratodontiformes; family Protopteridae; genus Protopterus; species Protopterus annectens. The sequence continues at coordinate 450,016,313 of NC_056748.1, read as the reverse complement.
GTAATTTCACTGATAACACTGGTAGGAACTGAGAATTTCTAAATAATAAAACTAAAAGGGTAACCACATGACACCTCGTTATATTCATTCAAAAGTATAAACAAGAAAGGCCTAATTATGTTTGCACTCCAGCAGCTGAATTATTCTTATAGGTTCATAGGGTCATAGGTTGGTACTAGGCTGTTGGCCCTAGTGCCTATACAAGCCTAACCAAACAATTCCCCAGATATTTCTTCCCACAATATTTACTTCCCTGGACCCCTGTCTAGCAGGGTGACTGACATGATCACTGGGGTAAATTTCCTATCTCCCATCCAATCGTCAAGGTTCCTCTTAAAGAGGGCCAAGGAGGCGCTCTGCTTGACATGTATGGGCAGTCTATTCCAGAGTATGGGGAGTCTCTGGGTCAGGAACCTATCCCTCCAGCATGTTTTGTTCATTGTGATGACAAGGTTTAGATCCCTGGAGTGTGTGGCTCTGAGGGATTGGGATTTCTTTAAGTGGAGCATGTCCAACAGCTCAGGGTTTGACATGGTCTTGTATGTTAAGCAGAGATCACCTCTGAGTAGACGATATGCCACAGACTATAGCTGGAGTGTTTTTAGACGGTCAGCACAGGGCATCTGCTTTAGGCCTGTGATTCTTTTAATGAGGTATTTCTGTGGCCTTTCCAGCTGTTGCAGATGTCTTGTGAGATACATACCAAACGGGGTGTTGTACTCTATAATGGCTCTAATGAGGGATGAGTACAGTGGGGCAATGACCTCCTTTTTTCTGGATGAAAAGCTCTTAGTGATGAGGTGTGCCACATAGAAGGATTTCCTGACTGTTGTGGCGATGTGGATATTGAAGGTGAGACCACTGTACACCTGTGTCTCTAAGTCTCTCATCACACTTTTGGTGTTTAGTGTACTGCCACCTATGTGGTAATTCATGGGTACATATTTTTTCCCAAAGGGGATAACTATACATTTCTTGGCATTAAGCTTGAGCCCATGGCTCTGGCACCAAGCATCTGTTTCTGTAAGGCCCTTCTGTAGAATATCCACATAATTTGGGGAGTCAATAATGGCTCCCAGTTTGCAGTCATCTATGAACTTTGTTAGACAGAGTTCTTTAGTGTTGGCCTGTACTTCAGAGAAGTATATGCCAAACAGCCTGTACTTCAGAGAAGTAGATGCCAAACAAGAGCGGTCCCAGGACTGAACCCTGAGGTACTCCACTTGTCACTTGTCTGGAGCTGGATTTGGAATTGGCAACTTTTACAGTCTGGGTCTGTCCGTAAGCCAGTTGGCAACCCATTGAGTGATGCAGGGATTTATGCACAGCTTAGTAAGTTTATCTATGATTCCAGAGTGGGGGATGGTGTCAAAGGTTTTGGCAAGGTCCAGATAGGCTGTGTGGACTGCCTTACCCTGGTCCACAGCTCTGGAGACTGATTGGAAGAAATCAATCAGGTTCAGGAGACAAGATCGCCCCTTCATGAACCCAAACCAGGTGGGGTCCAGTGTTTGAAGGTTGCCAATGTCTTTGTTTATAAGTTCCATGATAATGAGTTCCATGCCCTTGCAGATCAGGCCCTTGCTTTATGATGGCATGTGGCTTTGCAGAGCAAGCCCAGAAATCTTTAACCCCATTTTGAGATCATAGCCATGGTTTTTTACTATAAATCAGTCAGACAAGCAGAATGAAATGGCATGGGCTAGGCAAATGATGGTGACTCGGTTTCCAAAATCAGCAGGAGCAGGAAAAAATGCCACATAGTTAGGTGCTCTACTCAAGTTAACAGTGCCCACATTAGCTTACATAATCATTTGATTCATGTTCAGTTATATAGTGCAAACAGTATCTCTTTAACCAAGCAGATATAGAAACATCTCAATGCATTTCCATCACGCAGGCAATACTTTATTCTGCCACAGTTCAGGGTAACCTTACAGGATAATGACAAGGCAGGGAATTTATTAAAGTCATACCGCTTCACAGAGAATCATAACTGTGTCATGTGGTCTCTACTTTCTAAACACTAACTGACCAAGTTTCAGAAAGGTGTATATGCCAATTCTTTGAATATGACTCAGTCAAGAATAAACTTAGCAGTAGGATATCAAAAAAAAACAAGTCTGTCTAGTGCAGACATCACCATATTTACTGTGATCTAGCTATTTGTGAAATCCACATCTCTTACTGAGCTACTTGTTATGTTGCACAAATTAAGATGTTGCAAGCAAATATTAACCTTTGGTACAGAAAGAGGGAATACCAGATCACCCCAAAGTGTCATGAGACTTGACATCATAAGCAGACGATCTTATTTCCTCTAAAACGTCTGTTATTGCCCAATACTGCCCCCTCTTCCCTTTCTAGGTATTGTTACAGTTAGAAAATTGGTGAGCAGTAAACATATTTTATACTTTTATTTTAATTATATTTAATGTTTTTCTTTTTTATGTAAAATAATTTCTCTGTCTTATGTCTTAGTAGATTATAATGTGCCTTACACCAATATTTTCCCTGTTTTTTTACTGTGAGTTGCAACACTTCAGATAGTTGAAAATGTCATTTATTTTGCTGCATTAGATTTTTCATTGTGGTAATAATTGGAAAATTTAGCCTTTAAGGATCCACAGTTCTAAAACTCCATAATGTCACTTAATCTACTGTTTACTAAATGTTTCCAAGTTTTATAGAGAGTATCCAGTGCATGAATAAATTTAGAGTCTTCTCCTTTCAGTAGTTATTTCTTTAAGATACGCAACAGAGAAAGCATAGCACTTGTTCACAATGAAATACACGGTAGCTTCACAATACTGAAGTTTGTATAGTTAGAAACATTGTTCCATTCAGTGCAGGCCTTTTCGTTAATATAAAGGGTCACTCTTTTCACAAACAGTTATGCCACTCACCAAAGTCTTAGTAGCTAAATGAATATATAAACATGGTGAGAAGAAACTTAACCGTGATGGATGCCTTTGATTCTATAATGCATTTAAACTAGTTAGCTGTCCCATATATACAACACAAGTTAGAACACATGAACGTTTCTACTATAGAAGAGTGAAGCCAAGTCAGTCCGGTTGCACTTTCTAGCTTGCAGATGAGTGAAAGCCTCCAGTTAGATGGAAAGTAACAGAACAGCTTGAAACAGGTGCCCTATGTGGGGATCAGTCTTTTACACCCCTGAACTTGTATATGCCTGCTGCATGAATGCACAAGATTGAGGAATGGAGGAACACTCTGAAACCGTGGACTGTAATTACAGGCATCCCCTTACATCACCCTGAGACAAACACAGGATTTCAGGGATTTAACTCATGGAGCTCACACAGGAAAGCTTACATGAACTCTTTGCTTTATTCTATTAATTGTGGTGGTTTAAATGCATATACATCATTAAAATGTATCTCATGGCATATTTGCTTGTCCTTATTAGAACAGGGCAGTAAAGTTAAAAAAGTTTATTAGTAGCTAGATGCAGGTAGAACAATGCCTAATGCTTTCTGTTTCAGGATGTGCACAAGACATACTTTGCACATGCTCTAACTATAAAGCTAATGACAACAAAAGAAACTGCAGGAAAACATCTAAAACATAGTAAGGGCACCTTTCAAAAGACTTTTTTTGCCAAAAAAAACTCACAGAGATTCACAAACAAGGCAAATATGTTAAAACTAAATAATCATGATAGTTAACTGCTGAATGGGTAGACATGAAAGATCACTAAAACTGAGTAAGATCTGTGAGAAATATCAGTATTTGAATCTGAAGAGTTTTTATGTGCAGTGTGATGAGCAGATATAACATTTCTGCAGCTTCTTGTCAGTAATGTTCATTTCAATTCACCACACTCATTCCCTGTTCAAACTGAAAAAGGCAGGGGATGAAGCTAGAGGGTACCAATCTGAAACCTCATTTTTTCTAAGCAAGAGGTAACATATCTGTTACTGTCATTTACTGATTTATTGATGTGAGTTTCCAAAGAAACATGGTTGACAGGGAATAGCCCAAAATTTACAAGAAATTCAGTATGTAACCAAGCCATGTCTCTGTTATACTATTTTACAATATCTTGGAATAGTTAAGACTAAACTGCTCTTTTTGTGATGTGGGTAAGAACGCAGTAGTAGTGTACAACTGTATGTAACACAACTCAGTATTACAGCAGTGGTTATTGATTATAAAAAAGAGAGAGTGAAATGTCACTAGTTTGTACAAACCTAAGCAAATGCTGAATAAATGCAAATATATTAATTTCTTTCTACAACTTATGTCTGGGGTACTGGTAATGAAGGTGAGTGAGCATTTTCTTGAGTAGCCAAAAGAACCCACATTACTGTAAAAACAGAGCATTCAAGGAACATCTCTACTAGAGCAAAACAGAGAAAACTAATCACTATCCATAGAAACCTTAGTCTGTTCTAATTAGACTACTTGTCAACACAAAGAACAAAGTAAGCGGAAAATTATACTGTTATGAGAAACATTTTTTCCCTTTGGCATAGATTTAGAGCCATAACTAGGTGTTGTTTTTCAAAGTCAGCTCACATGGCATATGCATAGGTTCATAGGTGATTACTACGCTAATGACCACAGGGGCCTTTTTAAGCTTAGCTATGCATCCCAACTCTCTCACAAGTTCTGTTACCCTTGATAAGTGTAAACAGGGGCTTGGGAGGTTAACACATTTGCAACTAGGAGCCTGGGAGATGAACCATTTACAGGATTCCTGTGTCCGTTAGAGAAAAATGTCCCAAACCAGGGATGAATTTCCTGATCCCCATCCGATTGTCCAAGTTAAACTTGAATTGGATGATGAAGAAACTCTGCTTCACATGGATGAGGAGCCTTTTCCAGAGAAAGGGTAGTGTTTGGGATACATACCTGTCTCTCCAGCAGGTCCTATTGATATCACAGGCAATGTTTAAATCCTTAGAATGGGTAATTCTAGTGTTGTTTGTTTTGTGGATATACAGGAACTGAATTTTAATTTTCCCTTTTTCCTTAGATTCTTGGTTTCTTAACTTCATAGCTAATTACTAGGCTAGCTTTCTTAATGGGCCATTCTAAGCCTAACCGATTTCCTTCCTGAAGGTGAGAATCAAACTCTGTATCTTGTGTCTGTGAATCAAACACCTTAATCATTATACCAAGCCCCAGTCTTGCAAGGTGACTTAAAGAAAGAATAAACCCCTTTGGAATTCTAAATGGCCAGTGGAATTTGTGATTTTAGGCCTTTTTTCCTCTTTGAACTATTATTCCTGAATTTTGTCAGTGATATCATGTTCTATTGAATGTTCATGTGTCTTAATCTTACATCCAGTGCTGATCTTAGAAGAAATGACACCCTAGGTGAAGAAATCCATTGCACCTTCCACACTGCTGTCTGCTACCCACTTTCCCCCATCCTGGCCTCTGACCAAAAAGGTTATTTTTTTCTAGTTTTCTCATATTTTGTCTTAGTCTTTACTTTACCCTGCAGCTTTTCATTTTTCAACCTTTTCCAACATTGATCATAATGCCCATAGCCAACATACAACTTACAGCAGAGTAGTAAGATGGCAGCGCCTTATGCAGCAGTGACCTCTTTGGCTCCCATTGTTTGTCTTGTGTTTTCTTTATGTCTTCCATAGTTGGACCATTTTTTTTTGGTGTCACTGGTGGCTGAGTGTGGAGAGGAGCAGCTGTGGTGTCGGTGGATCGGTTGGACCAGTGGATTGTTTGGGATGAACTCAGGTAGCTTGGAGTGGTTGGAGTGGTGGGAATGGCTGGAGTGCTTGGCCTGGTTGTGGCTGTTTGGGCCTGTATGTGGAGAGGTGGACTGGGAGGAGCAGAAGGTGGAGACCGGGTGGTGAATGGAGTCAGAGGGTGTTGTGCTGGATTTGAGTGGATTGTGAAGGTGAAACTGGACGGTTGCTGGCAGAGATGAGGTTGATGTCAGAGTGGATGATGGATTAAGATTGAAATTGTGGAGACTGCTGTCTCTGACCTGGATGAGGGCGGATGGTGGAGATCCAACTGTCTGCTTGGATGTGTGCTGATCTGGACTTTTGATTGTCTGTTTTGCTGGATTGGTGAAACTAGATTGGGACTTGCTGGTGTGGAGATGGAGCTTCAGCTGGCTGTGACTCTGGTTTTATGTGTCTGTTTATTGTATATGTGATTTATGGGCTTGTGTTTATTTTTTGTAAAGGTCTGTGTTGTGTATCATGAGCTTGAAGGAATGTAATTTCATTCAGCTGTGCACTTTATGGTTGTATGGTCTGAATGACAATAAAGTTTTACTTTACTTTTCTGCATCCTTTCAACACACCCCAAGGCAGGGCAACATTGCACAGAAATAACTGTGGATTTATCAATCAAATTAAGCCAGAGTTCTTGGGACTGTTTGGCCTCCAGAAGTCATAGATTTGTAGCTAATCTATGGTGCATTTTAGAGTTGTAATCCATCCTTTTGATTCAGTGATTGCCTAAACAAAATTGTGATAAAAAAACATTCTGCACTGGGTGCTGATTTGTCTTAACATGGGATAAACTCTTGGCTAGGCTTTTAAGGGCCTCAGGGCCAATAGCCTAGTAACCTCCTATAATCGTATTATTAAATTGAGAAGAAAGCAATGGAACAAATGACAAATGGCAACAGTTATATACTTTAAGTTACAGCTGTCATGTGTGTGTGTGTGTGTGTGTGTGTGTGTGTGTGTGTGTGTGTGCGCGCGCGTGTATGTGTATACACACATATATATATATATATATATATATATATATATATATTTATGTGTGTGTACATATATGTATGTGTGTGTATATATATATATGTATATATATATATATATATATATATATATATATATATATACACACACACACACACACACACACACACAAATATATACAGCATGTCTTCTCACCGCTAAGCTCCAAAAGGCAGCCATCATATGTGCACCCATTTAACAGCAGAGTGGGAAGAAAGTGAATGACAAAATGAAACACTGTAACATATTTCAACCTGTTGCTGTCAGATGGATATACGCAGCATATCTCCTTACCTCTGTCTCCAAATGACAGCTACCTATGTGCACATCTAATGTTTAATTGTGAGAACATAAAAACTGGAATGATCATAGTAATGCATTCCAGTATGTTGATCCTAGACAATATATTACCCTTAGACAAGTTACAATGACCCTTTGTGTACATCTCTGTGGTTAGATTGTAAGGTGAATTAAAGAAATAATGCCCACATTATCTATTCTCAGACCTCATGCAACTATATGGGCCTTCTGTGCATGCTTTGGAGAATTATTTGTGAGGAAAAATGAAGAAATATTGATCATAATGTCCACAGCCAACATACAACTTACAGCAGCCAGTGTTCACGCTTGTATTTTGATTATGAGGAAAGTTAAAGAAATAATGACCACATTAGCTCTAAACTCCTTACAGTCTATAGTGACCTTCTGTATACATGCGGTTTTATTGTGAGTAAAATGAAGGAAATAATGACCACACTGTCTCCAGCCTCCAACTCCAGCTATAGTGACTCACTGTGCACACCCTGAGAAGGCAAGTTTTAGACTTGGTGAGGTCAGGGTCAAAGACCTCTATTAAGCCTGTGTCATCCACTTATACAATCTGAGGTGAGGGGTCCACTAGGTCTCCAGAAGCTTTGAATGTGAGGATATTCTGTGAAGCATTTTATATATTGTTTTTTAATAATGACATGCTTGTTGTCCTTTTTTTGCACTACATCCAAGAAGAATTGTATTTGTGTCCCTCAGTATTATGTATGTATTTATGATACTAGATTTTCACGCATACACACACACACACACACACACACACACACACACACACACACACACACACACACACACACACACACTCACAAATAGACCCCTCCTCACACACATATTGACACTGCTTGTGAAAACAGGCATATCCCAGAATGCATTGACTTTTCACATACATGCATACACACATTGACACTGCCCATGAAAAGCAAGGTCTATCAGAAGATACAGAAAAACACAAAGAGATATACTCACACCAAATACACATTATACACTTACCTACAGGAAAAACTAAAATAAAGCCAAATCAACTACAGCAGGACTTTTGGGGTATTAGAGAAAACTAGAGAGTTTGGATAAACTCATTCAGAGGCATGAAGAACATGCTGACTCCACACATTAGGAGCCCCAACCAAGAAAATGTCCAGAGAGCAAATTTTTTTTGAGATGGCAATACTACTCACTGTATCACTGTGCCTGTTGTCAGTTGCTTTTACAAACATCCATCTGTCACCACTGGAGAGTCACTTATTTTGTGCATTACTGATGTCTGACTATGATTGAAAGTGAAAGTAATTATGGTGCACGTGTTACTCTTAAACTGCAACAGCCCCCAAAACTGACATATAAAAGCACGAGCCATAGCAATGATATTTTGCACTGATTTCAGCAAATACAAAGCAATGTGTGACACTGTTCTTGTCACACCAGATCACTGACCGTTTAACAGAAATCAAACAGAAGGGTAATTCACTTTTATCCAGAGGTGGCCTCTCTCCCTATCAAATACAGACACCTTATTGACTATGTACACTTTGGATGTCTGATTATGATTAAATTGGTCACAGCAAAGTATTCCAACTTTACACATAAATGCATACTAGTCCTGCAAATTCAGAGTACTGACTGTTTAATTCAATCATGACAAGGTCAGTCATTTTACAAGTTCATAGTTGGTTACTAACCTAAATACTACAAGGGCCTTTTTAAACCTAGCCATGCATCCCAAACCTCTGACAAGTTCTGGTACCCTTGATAAGTGTAAGCAGGGATTTGGGAGGTGAAACTTTTACAAGCAGGAGCCTAGGAGATTAACAATTTGCAGGCTGCCTGTCTCCATTAGAGAAATAGATGCCAAACCAGGGATGAATTTCCTGATCCCCATCCAACTGTCCAGTTACACTTGAATTGGGTTAGGGAACTATGCTTTGCATGGATAGGTAACCTGTTCCAGAGAAAGGATAGTCTCTGGGATACATAGCTGTCTCTCTAGCAAGTCCTATTTATATTACTGGCAACGTTTAAGTATTTATAATGGGTAATTCTGGTACTTTGTTTTGTGGATATGCAGGATGCCCATCAGGGTGGTGTCTGAAAATGACTTGTATGACAGGCATATATCTCCCCTGAACAGCCTGTAGGAGACAGAATACAGGGATAAGGCCCTGATGTGATCTGCATAGGATATGTTACTTATGACCTGTATTCTTTTAGTGAGGAACCTCTGTGGATGTTCTAATTGTTGGAGATGCCTGGTTAGGTACATACTTAAGGGTCATTGTACTCCATGATAGGTCTGATGAATGATGAATACAGTGGAACAGTGACTTCCTTGGATCTAGATGATATACCTTTGTTTTTAAGTTGCACAACATAGAATGATTTCATCACTACTGCAGACATGTGATGGTCTGAGGCTAGATTACTGAGTATGTGTGTCTCCAAAGGGTGTGTTGTCAATGTGATAATTACCAAGGGTGGATGACTTCCCAAAGGATGCTATTATGCATTTCTTGGTATTTAGCTTTAGTCCATGGCTCTGACACCAGTTATTTGTCTGTGTCAGCCCTTCCTGGGGAACATTTGTGTTGGTGAGGATTCTATGACTGCTCCTAACTTGCAGTCATCTACAAATTTTAGTTAGCCAGAGGCCATTGACATTGGTGTTGACTTCTGAGAAGCAAATGACAAAAAGGAGTGGACCCAGAATTGATCTCTGAGGGACTCTGCTTGTGACTGGCTTCTTTGTACTGGTGGACTCCCCATTTCTAACTTCCTGTGTCCTGTCTGTGAGCCAGCTGGCTGTCCACCAGTTGACATAAGGGTTTGCAAATAACCTCTTGAGCTTGACAACAATGCCCAAGTGGGGTATTGTGTCAAATGCCTTGGCCAGGTCAAGGTAGGCTGTCTGAACAGTTTTGCCCACATCTGTTGCTTTGGTGATCTTCTCAAAGAAGTCCACCAGGTTAAGTAGGCATGACTTGCCCTTGACAAAATCAAAGTGGGTTGGGCCCAGCTTCTGAAGGTTTTCTGTGTCATTTTTGATCATTTCCATGATCATTTTTTTCCCTGGCTTTGCATATGAGACTAGTGAGATTTATGGGTCTGTAGTTTCCAGGGTTTGAAGATGACTGGCTTTTGTGTAGAGGGATGACTGTTGCTGTTCTCCATTCATGAGGCATGAAGCCTGATTGGAGGCTGCAGTTAAATAGCAATTCCAGAGGGCCCGATAGGTCATGTTTCATGCTATTTAGAAGGTATTCTAAGATATTGTCTGAGACCATTGCTGCAGTGTTCTTGGCCCTAGAGAGAGCATTAAGGACCTATTCCCTAGTGATAGCAGGGAAGACACAAGCATCCTCCAAAAGGTTCTCACAGAGACAGATGCTTGGTGCCAGAGCCACGGCCTCAAGCTAAATGCTAAAAAGTGCATAGTCTTCCCCTTTGGGAAAAACAAGGTGCCCACAAATTACCACATAGGTGGTAATCCATTAAGTACGGAAGAAGTAATTAGAGATTTGGGGACCAACGTCGATAGTAATCTCTCCTTTGATAATCACATTGCCAAGGTGGTTAGAAAGACCTTCTATATAGCCCACCTTATCACGAAAGGGTTTGCATCTAGATCAAGAGAGGTCATTGTGCCCCTCTACTCGTCACTCATCAGGCCCATAATTGAATACAATGCCCCTTTTGGGATGTACCTTACCCGACACCTGCAGCAACTGGAGAGGCCCCAAAAGTACCTCACCAAGAGGATCATGGGCTACAAACAGATGTCCTATGCAGCTCGACTAAAGAAACTCCAGCTCTACTCAGTTGCTTACAGCCTACTCAGAGGCGATCTATGCCTAACGTACAAAGCCGTGTCAAACCCAGAATTAATGGACATGCTCCACCTCAAAAAATCCAAGTCCCTTAGAGCTACACGCTCCAGGGACCTAAACCTCAGCACAAAAATAAATAGGACATGCTGGAGGGACAGATTCATTTCCCAGAGGCTCCCCTCACTCTGGAATAGAATCCCAATTCATGTTAGACATAGCCCCTCGCTGACCCTCTTCAAGCGAAATTTGGACGCGTGGATGGGAAATCGCAAATTCACCCCTGGGATCTCCCCAGTGTCCCTGCTAGACAGAGGCACAGTAAACTAATCTCAAAAGGGTACCTTCTGTGACCTACTTTACAGAGGCACAGTAGGCTAATCTAATAGGGAGGCGGAAGCCAAATACACTCTGGCTAGGCTTATAAATGCCCTAGGGCAGATAGCCTAGTATCTGCCTATGAACCTATGAACCTATGGTATTTCCTCAGGGAAGGTTGAGGGGAGAGGGGGCAGAGTTGGACCTGAATTTGTTGGCAAGTAGGTTTGCTATATCTTCTGGCTCAGTATAGATGGCTTCACTGACAATGAGCTCTGCACACAATTGTGTATTGCCTTTGAGGTTGTGGACATAGCTAAAGAATGCCTTGTAGTTGTCCTTGGACTGAGAGACCACATTTACCTCAAAACTTGCTTTGATAGACTTTATTTGTCCTTTGAGTGCTTTTATCCTTCTGGGTGCTGCATCTCCTAATTTTTGCTATGATTTTCTTCCTTCTGTTATACAACCTGTTGATGTTTTACTTGCACCACAGTGGCTTGTATTTTGAGTTAGTTCTGTACTCCTTCCTATCAATATGCCTGTATAGGGTTTCTGCAAATAGCTAGCTTTAGATTAGTTCCTGAACATTCCAGAATTAGGTGAGGTTACATGTTTTATTTTTACTTCAAAAGAAACCTTTTTGTGGTCTGACATTACACTGGGTTTGTGTGTGTAGCAATTTCCTATATCAGTGAGGACCATATCCAGTATGGTTGCACCTCGGTTTGGTGTATTGACAATCCCATACAGGGAGTTTGTGTTTACAAAATCCAGAAATCTCTTTGCCTGTATGTTTGGTGTCATATATGATTCCCAGTTAATAATGGTTTAATTAAAGTCACCCATGAATATGGTATTGGGTTGAATAGGGAGTGTTTCCAGTAAGTTTAAAGTATGGGTTTCCTGGGTCACAGAGGGGGAGCCTTTAGCTTGCAAGGAAGTGGTATGGGATTTTGCCTATGGTGATTTGAACATGAAGAAGCTCAAGTGCATTTCCTGTTTCACTAGCCTTGAAGTATATTTACTTTTGACATAAATTGAGACACCTCCAGCTTTAGTCCCTGTCTAAATGTGTGGAACACATTATAGCTTTGCATTGCTGGATTGCTGTTTGCAGCTTTAAATCAAGTCTCAGTGACTGCACAGACTTTAACATTCTCTAGGGTGAGGAGAGCTTTTTAGGGAGTGGAATCTTTTTGTTTAGACTCCTAGCATTGATCAGTAACACCTTTAGATATTATTGGTTTTGATTTGTTATGTTGGAAGTAATTTCTGTTTGGCAATGCCTAAAAAGGCACTATGGGGAGGATAATGCTTTAGCTAATATTTGAAAGCCTAGAAGGGAGAGGTACAGACCATCCCTGGCAAAGCAGCATGGTCTGTTGATCATCTCCTTTCATGCTGACAAATATTGCATCCCCTTAGAATGACACCAGAAACTAAGCCAATTATTAAAGTCAGTCATCTTCTGTTCATATTGTGGCATCACCCTTGGAGAATGTAACATGCTGCTCAGTGCTAGACTCATATTAACCTGGGGCACATATTCCTAGAACTCCATGATGTCTCTCTTCATATAGATTAGGGATGTACGTCTCAGGTCATTTACACCCACATGGACTATAACTGAGTCACACTGGTACTTGCGGTCGAATGACCTGAGTGCATGAGTAATGTGGCAGTTCCTAGCCCCTGATAAGCAACTGACTGTGACTTTCTCCTTAGCCTGGTGAGAGGGGCATCAGTATGTTTCACAGTGGAGTCTCTAATGACCAGGATGTTGGATTGTGTGGTAGCTTGCCTTATGGGCTTAGAAGAAGAGTCTTCATGAGATGAGACTGTATGTGCTGATGTGGATGTTGTTTTGAAAGAGTGCATTCAGTGCTGCTGAGGATATTTGTTATGTGTACTTCATTTAGTAGGTCATTGGGGTTTAAGCAGGTTACATTTAAGTGCCTCAGGATACATGGGTCTTTGTGTCTGCTTTAAAATGTGTATGATGGGTGCAGTGTTTGTGTACTACTGACAACCTGATTGACATTAGGGGCTCTTTTATGTGACAGCTTTGCCACCAGTGACATTGTGTAAATACATTTCTCACATACCATATCAGTGTGTTTGAGAATTAACTGGTTGTCAGTAAACATGAGGCAATTTGTACATTGCCGTAGGATGCTCATATCCACCAAGCTGGTAATGGAGATAATGGGAAAGTTCATATCCATGGCAACAGACCCTTTTTTATGTTTTATGCATTTATGTATTTTATGTATTATTTTTTATGTATTAAATGGTTGGAGTGAGAATATAAAGCAATGCCAGGAGTATCTGATTTGCAACTCTGGGGCAGTGCTTCTCAGTGCAAACTAGTTCTCCTGTATATAACTAGATATTGGTGAAATTTCAAGAGTGCTTATACAGGAAAAATGTCAACTCAAGGTGTCTGCATCTATAAAGATACTGTGAAACACTTGAGGGGAAACTAATAAGTAGACCCTGATGACGTATGGATGACATATTTTAGCTGATATTCATAAGTTAGGTTAGACAGTAGCAAAAAAAGCAGAACATACTGAAAAGAAAAATTTTGCTTGTCAAGAATGATGAAAAGAGGGGATTCACTTGAATGGCTACTGCCTAAAGGGATGGATGAGTTTTTCCCACTGTAATTGTACACATTATAACAGCTGTGGATGTCATTCATGCATGACAGCATTAGGACACACAATGCTTGCAGTCAGTCAATGTGTGTTTTGAACACCTGACAACATGATTACGGAAGCTACATGATCATTTGTAGAATGACCGTGCCATAGTTCATCAACAGAGAGGCTTCATACCCAGCAACTACAGTCTTAGTATTTTCTGAACATACCTCATTATTATCTGATAGTGGCAATAACAATTATAATAATAATAATAATAATAATAATAATAATAATAATAATATAATGGCCACAGTAATGTATTTCAAGTTTTTATACAATCAGTAGCTGCTATAAAGCATTCCAACTTAATTCACACAAATGCACAGTAGTTCTACAAAGCTTAATTAATGTTGGAATAAACTGAGAAAATGACAGGTTAGTCAGTTACTTTCATATTTAGAAATCCCCCAGTCCCTTCCAGCAGTTACAGCATTTTTGTTTGTACACACTTCAGGTGTCTGATAAAAATAATGGCCACTGTAACATTTTTCAGTTTGGGTATACATCAATGGTAGCTATAGTAAAATATTCAAACGTGGTTCACACACATCATATTAATCTTGCAAAGACATAATAATAAACAAATGATAGCAGTCTGTCATTTTCATCCAAAGACTGCCCTTGTTCCCAACAATTATTATGACTTTGTTATGTGTGTACATTCTACATAGTTGACTGTCATAAAATTAAATAAATAATTGGAAATAAATAATATCAGGGCCACAGCAATATGTTTTACACAAACACAGAGTTGGTCACCAGCCACAGCAAAGTACTCTACCATTAGCTATGAAAAGTAATCATTATTCCTATCTGGTTTCCTGGCAGGCTTAAAAAATAATTTTACTTCAATATGCTATGCTACAAGTGACACCACTGTTGCTTTTTTACAGCTCAGCCATTTGCTTCACTTTACAGTTTAATATTCTTAATTATTATTGTTATTCCATAACTCAGGTTGAACATGGGACAGCAAGAAGAAGAAACCCCTCAGACTGAATGGCCATATGCACAGTATCTCTCCCATAAGGAACTGCCGCTATGGCTATATTGAAAAGGGGCATCATGGGTCATTTATTTTATTTAGTATAAAAGAATGCTGATGACATATTTCTTTATGTTAAAAAGTAAGTAAATAAATACATTAATATATTCATACTTTCTTAAATTGCTACTAGGCTATCGGGCTGGGGGGTGGAGGGTCCTTCTAAGCCTAGCCAAGTTTTCTAAAAAGAATAATGATGCCCTGTATACAAATGCTGATGACATGTTTCTTTACATTAAAAAAATAAGTAAATAAATACATAGATTCATCTATTCATAGATTTTTAGGGTGTTACTAGGCTAACAAGCTGGGTGGGGGGTCTTTCTAAGCCTAACCAAATTTTCCAGAAAGAATAACGATGTCCTGTAAACAAACAGGCTATTGAGGGCCAGGCATTTATAAGCTATTTCTGTCTATAAGGGACATAAATGGAGGAAAAGCACCCTGTCCAAATGACATCCTAGTCAAACATTTAGTTTGTCTATTGGTAAGACTAGCTATTCCTGTACCATATCATTTGTAAAAATTGGCTCTTTAGTTGAATTACTTAGATATGAGCAGAATAGGCCTCATCCTTATTCAGGTCAAAAACAGAAGAATTATGTCATTTTGAAAACAGAGTTCTGGCAGTGTTACTTTCTGTAGTATACTGTGACAACATATTACATGAAATCTACTAAAAAATAATTTGAACTTAAAACACCCTCATATAAAACCTACTATTAAAACAAACAAGCAAATGCAGAATTACAAAACCTACAAAGAAATTCTTCCATGTATGACACCAGATCACCTTCCTTTAAAAATCAACTCTGAGGCATTAACCAACCAGCTGATAAGTTTTAAGAAAAAAATATTTCAGTTCATTGATTTTAGCTTTTAGCTCACCGATATTCAACTCATACAATGATGTTTACTGTAGAAAATGACTGCTGTTGCATTTTTTTTCTGTGTGCTACAGCAGTGATGCAATGTGTGTGGTGCTTTCTTTTTTCTCTGTCATTATGCAGCTATTAAAGTATGTGGGTCCTTGCAAAAAACCAAAAAAACAAAAACACTTTTTTTTATAAATTTTAATTCATGTTGGAGCTGCAAACACAACAAGAGGTAAGCATCCTAGAAGAGTGAACACCTTTATTATATCACGTTTGGCACCATTTTTAATCATGCAAACAACAGCATGCTTATTCTTATTATCTCTATTACAACTATAAAATTCTCAGCCCATAGTCTTTTTAATTCATACAAATTCCTGTGTATTTTGAAATAGACCTCTTTGTCTTTGTCTTCAGAAATTTGTGTCTGTCTTTATAAAGCATTTCTAAACATTATTTATACCTCATCAATCTAGCAACTAAAGTTTTGCCACATTCCTGCAGCCTAGGACCTATGTGTAATAGTTTATCTACATAACCTGTTTCATTACAGTGTAATATTCAATGAAACATATTTGTCACTGATTCAGTCACTGTTTCTGTAATGCACATCCCTGGGTGCTTCTTCATTCAAAAACATTTTCAATGGCATTATCATGAGATAACTAAAATCAGACAAAGTGGCAAATGTGGGTTGCATGGGTACTAGCTAATGAAACACACATGATCAGAAATGGAACCAATGAACACAGTAATGAAAATTAAGTGGGTAATGCAGCTTTCTGGAAACCAGCGAATAAACTACTAAAACTAAAAGAGAGTGATTTTATTCTTTTTCTTTTTTGAGGCATGCAGATATGAGAATCTCTTAATAGATTATGTCTACCCTACACTTCCTTGACCCCAGCTCCTTGAACATCCATTGACTGAGTTCAGTTGTGATGCTGAACTTGTTGACTTCTATTTTCTATAGTACATCATGGCCAGTTCAATTTTTAAGTGAGTGTAACAGCAATGATTCCTTTGTTTTGGAATATTTCTCATTTTATGTTGGTGCTACCAAGCAGATAGAATATATAAGTACAGGAATTGTGGAGGTCTTGCCCCTTTCTCCCATGGTACCATGGTACCTGCAAAAAATATTTCCTTTTAATTATTTTCAGTGGGATGCATCCCATCCAGTTTTAATTTGATAAGCTGAGTCATTGGTGAGGTAAATGCCCAGGATTCATAGGTGAAGCATAGATTATATTAGCTGAAAAGCTGGGTATGTAGGAACCCATTCTCACACAGGTACACAGAAACACAGGCATATATACACATCTAGAGACACAAACACACACACACACACACACACACACACACACACACACACACACACACACACACACACACACACACACACACACACACACACCACACAGGCATATATATGCATCTAGAGACACACACACACACACACACACACACACACACACACACACACACACACACACACACACATACCACTTTCCCATGAGTACAAATATATTAATTAACTGGCCCTTCACTCACTATCTTTAATCATGACCAGTGCCACAATAACAAGGGTAAATGGAAAAAATGCAATATACTGGCATAGATGGATAAGCTGTGCACTGCAGTCCCTGTGGTAAAGGGTTTGATTCCTCAGCCCTCATTTGCCTACTATTTGACCTTGAGCAAGTCACTGAGCCAGACATTGCTCTCAGGTTGCCACTGAAAAGGACCTGTTTATCCAGTGGGCCAACCTGGTTAATAAGAGATTATTTTTATATAAAATATTTATGGGTTCACTTCACTTTGGTGAATTGTCAGTTCATTGGCAGAGTGAAGTGCTTGAGAAATTCATCAAAAATGCCCTTTTTTTAGTGCTAGAGATATCAAAGGGAGGAAGATTGTGCATGTATGGGTAAGGTAAGTGTGGGTTTAGATTTTTAATGGCCAAACCCTTGAATATACCAAAAGGTTTGGCAATGGGATGAGAGTGTGTGTGTGTGTGTGTGTGTGTGTGTGTGTGTGTGTGTGTGTGTGTGTGTGTGTGTATGCGAGTAAGGGCTAGGGAATAGATGTAGTGCTGTGCATGTGTAGCACTGTATGTAGTATGTGTCTGGGTGTCTAGTGTAGTGATTGGGTTATACAAAGACTGAAGTCCCCTGCCCATCCTTATAAAATATGTCTTAACCCTAACCTTGTTCCTAGCCCTAACCCTGCTCCTTACATTAGAAACCCCCCTTTCACAACAATACTTGAATTCACACAATGTGTTTCTGAATTTAGTGGTATGGATTTGATTAACTAGTAATACTCACAAAAGGAAACTGTTTGTTTTCATGTTGTGAATGGTTGCTATTTTGATGTTTTTTTTTTTTTGTAAAGTGCATTTTCAAAATGCAGGCATTGATCACTTGTATTGTAATGCTTGCCCATTTCAAAACATCAATATACATATATATACATATATATATATATATATATATATATATATATATATATATATATATGTATATTGATAGATATATCTATAATTATACACACACACATATATGTATATGTGTATACACACACACAAATTATATATACACATACATATATCTATATATATATATATATATATATATATATATATATATATATATATATATATATATATCTATGCACATAATGTATATTGTCAACTCATTAACTTTAAAAAATGCACAATGAGAAGATGATACTTTAAGTAGGATAAGAGAAAGCATAACTAAGGTTGTGGGGGATGACAGTGAATATGGTGTTCCTGTTACAAGGATAATCGCTTACATAGAGTAGCTAAGGAAAAGAAAATATATTTTGTGCCAGTTTCTACTGCCAAAACCTTATGGTATACTAGTTATGATGTTAGGCCATAGTCATGTGATAAAACGTCATGTGGGGTTGGACAAAACTAAACAAAAAATTAGCCATATTTTACTGTACAGGCATAATGAAAGAGATATAAAACTTTTGTGCTTCTTCTGCAGAAGGCCAAAGAAAATGTACTCCAACCTAGTTGTAAATATTCACAACAAAATAAAACAGTGAATACATGTATCGAACTAACTGAAAGAAAAATAAATAAAAAGTCGGTTGAAAAACACACAAAAAACACTTTAATGAAATAAAAATCTTTCAGTAAGTGCTTTCGTCTCAAACATTAACACAAGACTTCTTCAGACTGAAAGTACTTAATTAAAAATCACTTTTAAGACTTGCAAAGAGATCACATGACACAAAGCTTAATGCTTTAACCCTTACCGTTTTAAATACATAATAAAATCTTTGCGGTTGTTTAAGCCAGGGGGGTAGCAAGCATTTAACCTCACTTGACATGTATGTTCCAAACACTCCAATTCTTCCAGAGCATTAAGCAACAATTGAGCATTATTAATAGCATTTAACACCAAAAACTTAAAATCAATTTTGCAGACTCCATTAGTATAATGTTGGCTTAAAGCATTTCTATTGTCATTAATAGAAACAGCATATTTGTGTTCATAAATCCTTTTGTATAACTCACAGGATTTCCTACCTATATAAAAGGCCAAACAGGAGACACAAAAAGCAAGGTAAACTATACATTTCGACCTATAAGAATAAATGCCATTTATACTGACTTTGAAGTTATTTATAACAACATCTGAACCTTTAGTATATAGAAAGTTACACACATTGCAGTTAAAACACTTTACCATGCCTCTTTTTTAACTTTACATTTTGGGCATATTTAGTTTGGCCTGAAAATAACTTGTAAAACTTTTTGCCCTTCATTGTGTATATCCAGGATGTTCACCAATAACATTTAGGCATTTCCACCAAAAATCTTCCAATTGTTGTTAATAATAATTTTTATAGAACCTGATTCAACACTATTAACAATGGGCATCCTAACTTCCTTATCTTGATTTTTTCTTACTGAATTATTTTAACTTCCTGAATAATTCCCTTTCTGTATGAGCTAACATGAGCAAATGAATTTAACACCAGATCTCTAGGATATTCCCTATTCATCAATTTGTCACAAAAAGTGAGGCCTTCGTTCAAAAATTCCTCATCTTTCATAGTCAAATTATTAATCCTTAAAAGTTGCCCATTGACAATATTTTCTTTTGTTCTTTTGGGATGCATACTACTATAATGTAAATATGCATTAATTTGCACTTCTTTCTTATAGATCTTAGTGACTAATTTTCCATTGTCCTTAAAAACTCTAACATCTAAAAAATTGATGCAAACATCACTAAATTGACAAGAAAATTTCAGATATGAAGATATACTGTTTACGTATGTTAAAAACTCATTCAAGGATTGCACATTGCCCCTCCATACTAAAAACATGTCATCAATAAATCAATGAAATGTAACAACACTCATCATAAACTTACTTTGTAAGATGTGGACAGTCTCCTATCCATGCATAAACAATTTTGTATAACTAGGGGCCATTGCTGCCCCTATTGCAACTCAATTAGTCTTATGGTAGAAGTTGCCATTAAATTCAAAAAAGTTATAACTTAAAATAACATCCAACAATTCCATTAATAAACTAATAGTATTTTGAGAAAAACAAGTTTTGAGCTTAATAATTAAAATCTTACTATTTCCATACTTTCAGCATTGGGTGTTACTGTGTGGAATTCATAAACTCCAATGCCCTTAATCAACTTATCCACACCCCCACCAGGGGCAACAATATCCTAGACCTAGTCATTACCAACATGAGTGGCCGGTGTTCCACACCTGAAGTCAACTCCTCTTTGGTCCGATCCAACCATAAGCTTATCACCCTTGATATCCACATCCCGCCCCCACCCCCCATTAAGGAAACCACAGTAAAACATTTCTCCAAAGCCAAGTTCATACTTCTTAAGACAGAAGTGGTGAATTTCATGACACCCATGCAGATGGAAAATACAGTTACAACTGCTGAATCCTATACAAATGCACTCTATAAGCACTTATATGAGTGCATGGATCGGGCTATCCCAAACAGAACCAAGATGCTATCCTCCAAAAAAAGGAAGCCAATCTGGTGGTCCCCTGCTATAAACAAACTGTACAACAGAAGAAAGAAACTGTTGCAAAAGAGAGTAAAATTCCATGAGTGGAGGAGCTCCCTGGTCAGCCTCAGTAAGAAGCTGAGATCCCTTATAAGATCCTCCAAAGCTAGCTACGAAAACAAAATTGCCACTAAATCCAAGGACAACCACAAAGCATTCTATAGCTATGTCAAGAATCTAGATGGGAACACCCAGATATGCTCTGAGTTACAGCACAAAGGCATGAAAATTACAGAACCTAATGATATTGCCAACATCCTGGCAGACAGGTTCAGTGCTAACTTTACCCCCCTCTCACCCCCTAAAGGGCCCATATCTATACAGGAAGAATGCAGAGTCCCATTTTACATGAATTTCAGAATGAACTGGCTCACCACTTAAGCACCATGTTCAATAATAGCCTCGCATCAGGCTTTGTGCCCACTGAATGGTGCACAGCAACAGTTATCCCACTTCACAAAGGGGGAGCCACCACTGATCCCGGGAACTATCGACCTATTAGCCTGACAAGCCTGGTCTGCAAGGCCATGGAATATATCATCATGGAACTCATAAACAAGGACATTGCTAACCTCCAAACTCTGGATCCCACCCAGTTTAGGTTTGTGAAAGGCAGATCATGTCTCCTGAACCTGATTGACTTCTTTGAGGCAGTCACCAAAGCTGTGGATGAGGGTAAGCTGGTTCACACAGCCTATCTTGACCTCGCCAAGGCTTTCAACACCATCCCCCATTCTGGAATTATAGCTAAACTCACTAAACTAGGTATAAATCCCTATGTCACAAGATGGGTTGCCAACTGGCTCACTGACAGAACCCACACTGTAAAAGTTGCAGACTCCAAATCTGACCTCAAAGCAGTGACAAGTGGAGTACCACAGGGTTCTGTCCTGGGACCTCTCCTGTTTGGTATCTGCTTCTCTGAAGTACAGGCTAACATAGAAGGCCTCTGGCTAATGAAGTTCACAGATGACTGCAAACTAGGAGCCATAGTCAAGTCCCCAAATGATGTGGACATCCTACGGAAGGGCCTCACTGAGACAGATGCCTGGTGTCAGAGCCATGGCCTCAAGCTCAATGCTAAAAAGTGCAGTGTCATCCCCTTTGGTAAAAACTCTGTACCCATGAACTACCACATAGGCAGCAGTCTACTTAACACCGAATGCGTGATAAGAGACCTTGGGACCCAGGTGGACAGTAGTCTCTCCTTTGATAGTCACATCGCCACAGTAGTCAGGAAGTCCTTCTTCGTGGCACACCTCATCATAAAAGGGTTCTCATCCAGGAAAAAAGAGGTCATTGTTCCCCTCTACTCGTCCCTCATTAGACCCATTATAGAGTACAACGCCCCTTTTGGAATGTACCTCACAAGACATCTGCAGCAGCTGGAAAGGCCACAGAAGTACCTCACAAAGAGGATTACTGGCCTCAAACAAATGCCCTACACTGACCGCCTCAAGAAACTCCAGCTTTACTCTGTAGCATATCGCCTACTCCGAGGTGATCTCTGCCTAACATATAAAGCTATGTCAAACCCAGAGCTGTTGGACATGCTACACCTAAAGAAATCCCATTCCCTCTGAGCTACATGCTCTAGGGACCTAAACCTTGTCACCACAATAAACAGGACATGCTGGAGGGACAGATTTCTGTCCCAGAGACTTCCTATACTCTGGAACAAGCTACCCATCTGTGTCAAGCAAAGTTCTTCATTAGCACTGTTCAAGAAAAATCTTGATGAGTGGATGGGAAATAGGAAATACACCCCAGGGATTCACTTCTGTGTCTCTGCTGGACAGTGGCACAGGAAAATAACTTTCTTGGGTGGCGTAAGCCAGGGAACCTTGCTGGCTAGGCTTACGTAGGCCATTGGGCAGATAGCCTAGTACCTACCTATGAACCTATAAAGGGATTTTATATCTAATGTAACTAACAAATCCCTTTCGAAGATATTAATTCCTTTAAATATTTTTAATAAAATCAAAGGTATCGTTTATATATGTCTTGTTATTAATTACAACTTTTTGGAGATGTTTATCCACATAAATAGCCATATTTTCTGTTTTAGTTTTTAACTAGTTGTAAATGTTCCTTGATCTCAATACATATCACAGAAGCTCAGTTTCAATGTATTACACTGAAAACCATTGTGCCATTGCTAATGTCCAGCAGTGGGTATCAGTACATACTAGTCACAATGGACTAAGCTACCAAATTTCCAGAAGCAGAGTCATTATAAAAAGCGAATGATAAGCCTTTTGCAAGGGAACTGGTTCAGTTATTCTCCTGAGTGGGTATCCCTAAGGAATTACATTCTGACCAAGGAATACCCTTTATATAAAGTGTACTGAACTAGTTATGTCAGTGCTTTAAAATCAAATAGTTGAAGATGTCATTCTATCATCCAAAGACTGGTGGGTTAATGGAGAGGTATGGTAAAACAGTTAAATTGAGGCTAATAAAAATTGCTAATGCAGTTTATACCTTGGACTAGTTGTTGCTCTACCAACTGTTTAATGTCAGAGAAGTGCCACAAGCCTCAACTGGATTTATTCTATTTAATCTTTTATATGATAGTCATCTGAGAGCTGCCTGACATTATTAACAAAGTACGGGAAGAGTAATATATACCATTTAAAATGTTCCTAGGGTAGATTAAAGCTTGTAACACACAGGAAGGTGAGAACATGCAGAGATACTAAGAAAATAAATAATAAGTTTATATTAAGGATATCCAGGTATAAACTTAACTCAGGAGATCAGGTCACAGTACTAGTACCCACTATAGAAATTAAACTTCTGGACAAACTGCAACAGGCATTTGAAGTAATAGAAAGAATAAACAGAGTGAACTATAAGGTTAGACGGTTAGGAAAGAGAAAGACAGCACAAATTTACCATATTAATATACTGAAACCATTAAAGAAAGCAGAGAATTCTGCAAAGATCAGGGAGACTGATATTTCAACAGGCTACAACAGTCTCTAAATGAAGTCCAAAGGCAGGGAGTAAGAAAATTCCTCTTGGGAAATGAGTATTTTCAGAAATGCCTATGAGAACTAAACTGATAGAGTACAAGGGAGAAACACCAATTGGAATGAAGGTTTCACTGAGAACGTAGGTACCAGAGTCACAAAACATTAGGAAGAGATGTGCCACAGGGTGACTGGAATAACTCCATAGTACTAGTTCCTAATCCTGTTTTGTATTGTGACTGAATCTGAATGGTGAGTCACTTACACACACTTTAAGCCTTGCTTAAAAGTAATGCATATTTTGTAAATAGTTCTGTAAATATTGAACATGGATGGGTGGGCTATGTTTTGATTTTGCTTTGGAAAATATCTGCCTTTGTACACATTTCTGCTTCCAGTGTGTTTTAAACAGTATAACCTGGTGGTGTATACATGTACAGTTTGGCTGGGGACTTGGCAGAATGAACTCACTATCCTTGTGCTAACAAGTGCACAGACTATTTCAGCTAAACTTCCCTGTGATGAGTCAGAGACATTTTGCTGTTGTTACCTACTGTGTTTCTTTTGTCCCACAATCATGCAATAGTTGCTACAGACCTTAGTAAGGTAAAGGCCAAACAGAAGGTTGTGCAGCTGCAAAAACAACTTGTGGATCTGGCCAGTACAATAACTATCCCCAGGAAAGTACCTGCCATTTAGAAGCATAGTAAAGAGATTATGCAGATATATACATGACTACAAAGTTTTCTCTAGTAAATTCACTCTTTCATTCTAAGCAAAAAAACTGTAGTATTGATGGTAATTCGATAAGGGGGAATGCATATATGAGCTGTGTTAAATAGAATATGTTTTACTGATATAAATTCCCCGAAAATGGCCTTAAGAGGGCCAGGGATATCACACGTGTGAAGACATTCACTGGTTAGATTTCATTCCATAACAACATGAATAGAAAGTTGTAAAGCATATAAGTACAAAAAATAGCATACAGTGTTTACTTAGTATCTGTAAAAGCATGGTCATGCAGTAACCAAGTTTGTGACAAACACTGCTAAGTTTTCATTGGAAGTTTATTTGTGGAAATTTGCTGGAATGTGAATCTAGGCTGCTCACATTGTTTTTGTGAAGCTTTACCAAAGTGGCTGGGTGTGGTAAATTTGCTTAATGAGTAAATTGTGCTGCTGGAAAAGAATGTGATTGTGGTGTTGAGTTATATGCATCAATGAAGCCAAAAGCTTGATGAAACAATAGACATGCAGTGAACTGGGGTAAGTAAAAAGAAATGTTTCTACAAACTTCAAGAAATGTTGATTATTGAATTTGACAAACTGCTTTCATGCAAAGAATGGATTAAAACATTCCACTGCAGCACAGCTTATATGGACTGTTTTATTAGTTTTTATAATACAAGAAATATTGAACAGTATGAAAAAAGGGTAAAATTCTTTCTGTACTGTTTGTAATGACTGAAAGTTGGGGTTTGCAAAACTGAGCTATATTATGCAGCTATTGAAAGTTGCATAGTTTGATCTACCCATATAACTAGTGAGCTGAGCACCTCTGTCAGCCATTGTGGGAAACTAAGAAACTCTGTTGCTAAAAGTAGTTTTGTATTTTATTTGGGTAATTTTTAGAGCCTTGTGGAAAGTTTAGTAAAACAGTGTCCCTCAATAATGAAGGTTGTGTATGAAAATGCATTTGTCCCAGCTGTGTTGTTAAAAATTGAAGACCAATGAAAAACTAAACATAACTTTGATTGGTGAATGGTTCATAAAGGTATTTCTGAAAATTGCTTCCACTTATGAATGAATGGTGAATGGAGCTGAAAAATTACAGATCATGTTCTGGTTGTTATGATATATTGAAACAAGCAGTTGAGAATTCTATGATTGTCAAACTGCAGTACAAAGGCATTATGTGAAGTGTGCTGAGCATTTCTAGTTTGAGCCTAGTTTTTGTTTGCTGCAATATCTTAAACAGTATGTAAACTTGGCGAACTTTATTGTGAGTTAAAAGATGACTCTAAACATCAAAGTGAAAAGTTAACAACTAGACTCGCAAAGTTGTTGCTATGGGAAGCAAAACTGAAGAGTACTCTCATTAGCTAACATGTTAAAGGGCAGCAGAAAGGGGTTTCAAATAAAGTATTAATTGACCACTTTGCAAACATCACTGGAGTGATTTGCTTCAAAGTATATGTGAAATATAGAGGGAAATTGATGCTTTTCAGTCATGTTATGCAAGTTTTTACTGTCTACTTTGTATTGAGATAGCTCAATATTGTTTGTGTATGCCTTGGTTCAGGCCTAGTGTTGGGGCCATCTTGAAAAAGTGGTAGCTGTGAGGTGGGAATTCTTGATTGCTGTTATTTCTAGGAAGCCTAACACTAAATGGTCAAATTACAAAGTTTTGTATTGGTCTTTACTTTTTACTGTCTGCTTTATACTGAGATGAGACTTGCATTCCTGCTGTCTTATCACAAAGGCTTCAGGAAGCTGCAATGGTTGCCCTTGCTGGAAACATTGAAAGAGCTGCTTTGGACATCTGAATGTACATAAATTTGTTTAGCTAATCATACCACATTTATGTTGTTTTGACTGCTTTTTTGTCTTAGTTTCACTGTTGGGATTATTATCATTTGGCTTGGATTCCTGTTTTGTGCGGGGTCGAGCTTGATGCAATGGTAGCAGTGTAATGAGGCTACAGTGGTTGCTGCTATTTCTGGGTGGCCTATCACTAAATAATCAAATTAGTTATTTTTTCCATTGGTCTTTTACATTTTATTCTGTATGTTATATTGAAATCACTTTGCTCAGTTGTGCTGAGTACACCACCATCATGGCTGCAGCTAAGTAGTAGTTCATGTACAAAAGTGAATTTTCTCCTTAGTTATCAGTGTAAAAAATCATTTGTCCTTCCTCTCTTGGGCGATTAGCTATATCCAGCCTGAGTCTTAATGGTTTGTGCTGATCTGCATTAATCTGCACCTATTTGCTGCCTGCTGCAAGCCTGTATGTTGCTGTCTCCTACAGGCTCAGTTTGATTACATAAACTTCCTCACATCTTCCTCTTCACATCTTCTCCCACCCTATTTCCCTAAGATTCTATAAAACATAAGTGTAATAATTTCCACATGTTCACTGAAAATGACCTCTTGCTCAACTGAATGTTTTCCATCTGTGAGCATTATAAGCACATAGTTGACCTGGAGACAACCCTCTTGAAATCCTGTGCATACAGTGAGTGTCATACTGTTACTCTCCAAATTCAAATAAATGCAACGTCCTAATTCCATTAATACAAAATATCCATACACTAATGCCATTAAAAAGAACTACCTAAGCCTCCTAAAACACAAGAGTAGGTATCAACAAAACCACCTAAATATATATCTGTAAAATGTGCCCCTTCATCAACATATCATAAACAAGAAAACACTCCATAGCCCAACAAGAATAAGTCATCTTCTGGAAATGTCCTAGTAATTGGTGACTCCATTGTTATACACACTGATTCTATACTTACCAGGCTGCACTTGGTTAGGGTCACATTTGTCTCTCTTTCAGGAGCCGAAATATTTTAAGAGACATTAAAACCCTCTCCTTCAAGAAATATAAATATGGAGTTGTTATAGTCCATGATGGAGTGAACAATCTGGCATGGAAACCCACAAAAGACATGTAGAAGGGCTTTCTGGAACTTAGAAAGCATGCTTCTGTAAAGGATAAGACTATGGCTTTGAGCTGTATCTTCCTTTCACTGAAAATGTTGCCTAGAGTTAAAGAAAAAATAATTAGTTTCAGCAAATTAAAAAAATAACACAGAAAGAACTGAAAGAACCTTAATTTAACCATACACCCTACACCAGGAGATTCAGGTGGGATTTCAAATCAGTTGGTTTCTATCATCACTGATGCTATCCATGATGGGTTTACCAGACTATCAGGCTCGTCTGGGGATTCCGGCAACCAAGCACAGAGTATAGGAAGGCGTGCTATACGTGAAGGGGTTGGTCTTGCTCCCGAAACTAATGTTTCCAACAATGGATGCCGGTCGCTTATTTTGAGCGAAAGAAATTGAACTTTTCCAGTAGTTTCAGATTCTAATGGAGGTGATTTGATCAACAATTTGTTTTCTAACAGTTCTAATCCATTTTCAGATGTCAAAGACAGTGTCGGCTCTTCACAAGTAAGTAATAACAACATTTGTAACGAAGACCAAGATTTCAAACTTTGTAAAGATAATATATTCAAACTAGAATGGTTGGCTACTAAGATAGCTTCTTTACAGTTGGAAATTTTGTATTTTGAAGAAAACATTAGGCGTGGGTGTGTCCCACAAGGCCTGAGAGTTTTCAAGTTTCCAAACTGTGTTAAGCAAGGTGACTTGTTATATAAAGAACTAGTGGACATGTTTAACACAACTGGGATTTCCCTTATGAAGTCTTTGATAGTTCAATACACCAAAGATATTTCTGTTATGAAAGATGAACTAGAGATTTTAGACAAAAAACATTGTCTTCTCCTAGTTTTTCTTTCTTTAACACTTTGTATTGCAGTATCAGTGTTAAAGTGGATCGACACAAAGCATCAATAGTAGTCAGAAAATGGGGTAACCTTATTAGAGATTTACAAGCATACTCTAATGGGACAGCATATCCTCTTAAATTTAACAACAACATTCAAGGTAGAAAATATTTTCAACCTACAATCACCAAAACTGTTGTTAATAACACCGATAGCAGTAATAACAATTCAGCTGCATTGACTGATAATTCTGACTGCCCTGACATTACTAGTAATGTTAATACTAATGGTCATTCTACCCACATATCTAACAATAACAATGGAAACCGCAGTAATGATTTGGGTCCTTTTTCAGTGGACTCCACAGGGAACAAAAAGACTCCCAAGTGGACACAACAAGTGAACAACAGGAACAATGTGAAAGGGAGGAACCGGAGAAAGAATTGACTTTTGACATAGAAGTATTGAATCTGACTGGTGATACACTGGACAATGATGTTATTTCTGTTTTGAAAAAAGGTTTTTCCTTTGTTCCTACTAATGCAGTGAATATTCCTAGATTAATTGTGGATTTTAGATTATACCTCAGGAAATTGAATCTAAGCTTATTTTTGACAACATTCCTAATGTTCAAACTGTGACAACTGTGTTTAAAAAGAACAGCACTAACAATCCAGATTTAAATTCTACCATTCAAATGTTTGGTACACTTTGTGAGAAACAGTTTAGAACTATGAAAAGTTATATGTTTGATTCTAATTTGCCTGATGGGGAAAGAAGGGCTCTATTTAATTTAAGTAACAACAATGAAGTTAGAGTTATGAAAGCAGATAAGGGGGGTTCATTAGTGGTTATGAAGACTACTTCTTATGAACAAGCTATGCTTTCTTTACTTGCTGATGACAATTGTTATAAAGTAGTTAGTAGTGAATACATCCTCAGCTGCTTTAGAAATTTGGATACTGTTTTATTCGATTTATTTTGTGATATCAGCATAGACTTTGATACTTACAGGTTTTTACAAGTGGAATACCCCAAAATCGCTGTGATGTTTAGTATTCCCAAAGTACATAAAAATCGTACCTGTCCCCCTTTTAGGCCTATTGTATCTGCATCGTACTCTAAGACGAAGCCCATTTCAGTTTGGCTTGACAGCATCTTTGATCCACTAGTTCAGAAATCTAGGTTTTATTTACAAGATTCTTGGCATTTACTAGAATTGTTAAATGAGCTTAATGTGGCAGACATTTCTTCTTCATCTTTTTATTTTGCTAGTTTAGATGTTACTTCATTATATACTAGCATAGATCAGGAGGCTGGCCTGGAATATCTGAGAGAATATTTGACAGAGTATACAGCCCTTGAAAATGTTATGGTCAACACTGCTTGTATACTTATGGAGTTAGTTCTTACCAATAATTTTTTCAAATTTGGCAAGAGATTTTTTCAACAAATATCTGGGGTAGCTATGGGGTCTAGAGTAGCACCTTCATTTGCCAACATTGTCATGGCCCTTTGGGAATTGAAACATCTTTATGTGGTGCCTTTTGTGGAAAATATTTTATTTTACAGGTGATACATAGATGATTTAATTTTTCTTTGAAAGGGCAGCTATGACAGTTTTCTACTCTTTGTTGAGCATTTTAATAGCAGTACTACCTTTTTGAATTTTACTATTGGTAGTTTTGGGGACTCCATAGATTTTTTGGATTTACATCTCACCTTTGACATCAACACCCTGAGATTTCAAAGTCAGATATTTAGAAAGAATACCTTTGTCAATCAATATTTACACAGAGAGAGTTTGCATCCTGTTCATGTGAAAAGTGGGGTTGTCAAAGGTCAGTTCATATGACTCAGTAGATTGACCACTGAACATTCGATTATTTTAGAAGAGGTAGATAAATTGTTAAGCTTTTTTCAACAAAGAGGTTATGATTTGAGCTGACTTTGCAAGATAGATCAGGAAGTTAAACAGCTTAGAGTGACTTCTGCATGTCCAATTTTGGACAACAATGTCACTCTAAGGGTTACATCTCACAGTGGTACAAATAATGGATATACAAATTTTATGTTAGCTTTTCCTATACCTATTTGTAATGCGATGAGTGTAATAAGAAAGATTCTCATGGAACATTGTAAGGTAATAATGGGCAATACAGAATTAGTCACGATTTTAGGTGAGAAACCATTTTTGTGTTACAGAAAGGTCACTAGTATTAAGCAAATTCTAGAATCCAAGAGAAATCAGATCACAAGTTCAGTGATTTGTTCAGTTGGAAGTTTTTCATGTGGTAGATGCAGACAGTGTAGATACATGAGTAATGTGTCTAGCTTAGAATTTAAACATTTAAAAAGAAAGTTTGTGGCTAGAGCACGATATGATTGTAATACGACCAATGTGGTATATTGTGCAACGTGTGATACATGTCAAAAATTTTATATTCGGAACACTATTAGAGCATTTAACAAAAGAATTTATGAGCATAGTTTAGCCATAAAGAAAAAAGATGTCAACAATGCTCTCGCTGTTCATGCCATGGAATGGGTTTTGTTTAAGAGGTTTTCTTTTTTTGTTTTGGAAAGGGTCGACACTGACTTGTTCTCTGGGGACTATAAGACACTTTTGGAGTGTAAGGAAAGTTTGTGGCAAATATTGTTAATAGCTGATAAACCTCCTGGCCTCAATGGGGCAGTCAACATGAAATGTTTTCTGCAGATGGCCAGAATTAAATAATTGTATAAATTCAATTTTTATTTGTTAATTTATATATATATATATATTTAAACCATTAGATTATATGTTGTTAAGTCAGAAATATGTACATTAATTAATTGATCAGTATTATTTATTTTTTTAAAAAAACATTTGAATATAAATAGAAAGGCTACTTTAAGGTTTTTAAATGGAAAGTCATGTGATTTGATATCAAGTGGTATTTAAGCAGTTTGTAATGTTTGTTCTGATGAAGCTCATGTGCATTAGTGAGTGAAAGTGCTTAACAAAGTTACTCTGGTGGTCCTGTGGTTGGATTTATTGTCTCAGTTTAGTTTCAGCAAATGGCTAATTAGCTGGTGTCATTTTAAGGGGTCCCAGTGTGTCTCCCTTGGATAAGATGATCGGCAAACCTACTTGCTTTGCCAAGGATGGTCTATACCTCTCAAGGGATTTTGCATATTGACCAAAGCTTTTTGCTACACTGATCATGCTGATTTTAAGCAGAGTTCATGTAATTAACATCCCAAGATAACTAACAAATAAAATCATAAACTAAACAAAATCAATGTGGTCCTTCTCCTTGCCAGGAGTCTTAAGAATAAACTGGCTGATCTGCAAGCACTTGTGCATCTGGAATGAGTCCATGTTTGCTTACTACTTGAAACATTGTTTAAACCCGATGAGAGCACCTCATGTGACTGGGTTCTTTGTGTATCGTTCCTTCAAGCCTACTGGAAATGATGACAGTGTCTGAATTCTCATCAGAAGTTTCATACATTCCAATGTGATACTCAGTGACCATCCAGGTGAGCACACTGAAGTTCAACTTACACTAGGTAAGTTGGATCTTCATTTTATGCTTTGTTATAAGTTCCCTTCCATAACTCACATGACCCTGATGAGTTCCTGGAAAATATCCATATTAGAGATGTATTTTGCAAGCCTCAGTGACTTCAACACTCACTCCATAGACAAAAGTGTTTATACTTCTAAATGCTGTGCATGAACTACATTTCATAAATTGGATGAAAAGAATTCCCTGTATCAAATTGTCCATAAACCCCAATAGAGGCAGAAATATCATGGGCCTAGCTGTCACATACTTGGTACTGACCTGCTCCCTGCACATGGTTGGTCACTCATCTCTTAATTCTGATTATTAGCAGGTTACCTTTACCATGGAAACATTGTCTCCCAATGTTACCAACACTACCCTCTTTAAACTCTTCAAAAAAGCTGAACTTTTAAATTCTCCCATGCTAACCCCAAAATGGAACCATGGATATGCTTCCACCTATGCCAAGGATCTTTATGCTTATTTAAATAAAAGTATTGATAGGGCTGTCACCAGCAAGAGCAAATACTGTGGCAGATTCAATAACAAGCTTCTGGTGGGCAGTAGGTATAACATAAATTTTATAACAGAAGGGAGTCATTGCTTAGATTATTAGTAAGGCCACAGCCTCTTATCACAATGAGAATGTAAAATGGCTCACCAGGAAACTGGAGGCAGCTATTAAGACCAGCAAACCCTCCCATGGACTTAAGCTTGTCTCTGAGGCCAAGGGCCATTCATCCTTCTTCAGTTATGCTAGAAAACTGGGAAAAAATTCCCATCACTACTGCTCAAAACATTTTTATAATGCCATCTCCTATTCAAATTCTAAAGACATTGCCAAAATATTAGCCACCAAATTTAATGCAAGTTTCTCCCCTAAAACTATAATCTGAACTTGAAATATGCCTGAGCCCCCCCCCCCCAAGTATTGCCAAGGACTACATCTTTAAAGTGCTCTCCAAGATTAAAAATACTTCTTCAATGGGTCCCAACAGCATTCTGGGTAGTCTTATGTTATAGGTATGTGTCAGGCCAACCCTTGTGATTCCCTTCCTTAAGTTGCTCAACCTCAGTTTTGCTATAGACAATGATCCTGTTGATGCCCCTTCATAAGGATAACCCTACCACTGATGCAAGCAAGTATAGACCCATTAACTTTACACATCTTGTCTGTAAAACCATTTAGCACATAATTACTGACCTCATTTACCAGAGCATAAAGAAATTCATCAGGCTTGGCCCACAATAATTCGGATTTGTTCCAGGCACGTCATACTTCCTCAGTCTTGTGAACTTCTATGGAAAAGTCATGCAGGCCATGGATAATAGTCATGTTGTACATGCTGCCTTTGGATAAATCATAAGCATTTGATACCATACCACATGCTAAAAAAACAAAGCAAAATAACTTAAAAATAGATTTCAAGGTGGTATGATGAACATTAAACTGTCTCAAGGATAGAACACATCAGGATTGGTGATGTTTTCTCAGTTAAGGAAAATGTGACCAGTAGCATTCCTCAGGGATCCATACTGGGCTTCTGCCTATTTGACATTTATTTCTCTGATTTCATGAACCAAAAAACAAACACAAACTCAGAAAAAACACAAACACACCTGCTGCAAAGACTCCAACAAAAGGGTAAATCTGATGATGTTTTAAAGTTAATAAAATGAAAGCACTTATCCAGAAGTTTTACAGTTTTACCTTCTGTTATTATGCATCTTCTGGTGGTTGATTTAGCCTTTTGTCTGTCTCTGCAGCAAGTGTGTTTTTGTTATTTCTCTGATTTCACCATGGACAAAAAGGATCTCTGGCTGAAAAATTTCACTGATATTTGCAAGTGAGTATAGCTATCACGTTGACAAATGATACAAATTCTCCTCAAGTGGAACCATCACTCAATATGTGGTGCACTGAGAAGGAATCAAACTAAATATTAATGAATGTTGTATCATCTCCTTTGGAAAACAGCAAATTGCTGCCACCTACTGCATCCGTAATACTCAATGCATCTGTTATCAATGAAGTGGACACCTGGGTAGATGACTTCCTCTCTTTTGATCACATTACTGTTGTCAGGAAGTCCTTCTATATATCAAAATTAATCACCAAGGATATCTTTTACTAAAGTGAGTAAGTTGTTATTCCCCTGTACTCTATTCTATTTAGACCTATTATAGAATACAATTCACTTATTGGCATGTATCTCAATAGCCATTTATTTTATTTTGATTTAGTTTACTTTTGCTTACTGGGTTTGTCTGAATGGATTTAGTCAGAAAAAGCCTTTTTAGTGGAGGCCCCTGGGAAAAAAGCTCCAACATAGTACAAACATTTTTAGAAAGACATTCAGTAATGTACATGAAGAGACATATTCAAACTTTTAACACCTTTTGTATACTTCCAGTTTACACCCGTAGCTCATTAAGGTGTCCAGACCTTCTTTGGGTCTAACTTTTTAACTGACTTACCTGTTTATAATAGGCAAGATTAGGAACATCAAGGATTAATTAGCAAAATTACACTAAGATTGTAAATCTAGGATGTCCTGCAGTAGAAAAACCTTGATTATCTCATGCTTTTTAAGTTGATTTTTCAGAAAATGCTCTGGAGTGGATAGATTTGTGTAGGCTATAAGAGGAGCAACATTCCACACCACATAGGTGTTAATGAGTGAAGTAATATAGATTCACAGTTACATGTTCATTTGCTAATTAGATTGCATTCATATGAACAAAGGCAACTGTTACAGTATAAAATATGCTTTTGTAGGTGTTGAATATGGAACATTTGAAGAGGTGTAATGGTGGGCTTGTCAAATAGATAGGAGATCGTGTGATTAATGCTTAGAAATTCAAAGAAATGGAGGTGAGGGAAGGAACTAGGTAGGGTGGAAAAAGTTAATATTGCAGTTAAGAGGTGGGGTATAAAGCAAGTTCATATAGATTGATAGATATTTGGCTATTATAAGGATATATTAGAAGTATAAAGGTGGTGATTAACATCATCATAAGACTATCTGTATAGCTGGGAGATGCTAGTAAAACTATTCAGATATTGGAGAAGACTAGGATTCTGAATTAAATGGTTTGATGATATGGCAAGCTGATAATAGTGACATTTATCCTTATACCAAAAAAGGACTGCAGAAGTTCCTAATAAAAGGAATCATGGGCCTCAAAAAGCTTAGCTGTCAAGAAAGGCTGGAGTTACTCTCTCTGTACTTAGTGTCTTATAGACTGTTGTGTGAGACCTACATTTTGCTTTCTGTGCCCTTACAGATCCCATTATCTGAGACCTCATTTTTCTCAATGTGCCAAAAGTACAGCCAACAATTGAACAACAAATCTGAAGGTACATCACAGAATTCGTAAAACCAAATGGACAGAGAGGTTCATCAGCCAGCACCATCCCTTGCTCTGGAAAATACTCCTTTGCATGTTAAGCAGTGTTCATAGGTTCATAGATTAGTAATAGGCTAAGTACCCTTGTGAGCCATTTTAAGCCTAGCCAATTGCCCCATGTGAGAATCAAACCCTGCACGTTGTGTCTGCAAGGTAAACACCTTAACCATTATACCAACCTCCTACCCCTATTGATTCCCTGCCTGCCTTCAGACATAGCTTAGACAATTAGATGGATACCCTAAAACACACCCTGGGCCTTATAGGCCTTGCCTCAGTGAAAACGTTAATTAAAGCCTAAGGGTGGTTATTGGCAAGGCACATATGGCCTCTGTTCTTATAGCTTTATATTTCCTATTATTCTTATGATTCTTAACTGCATGAAGTACATACATGAAGGGCACAGAAGGAATTATTAAGCTGATTGCTAATAAATTAAATTCTGCTGAGAGAGAGCAGAACAGTAATGCCTGTTTGCAGGCAGTACTGACTTACAAGAAAAGGTGACACAAAGATACCTGGGAAAGATACCTGGCATGCAGATGAAAAAGTATCAGGTCTTAAAGAGAAACATTTCAGCAAACTGCAACTCAGTGATACTGTTCAGTTAATTAATGATGAATCAAATACTGGCAGTGTTAACTGTTGTGTGTGTGTGTCAGCAATGTTGAGTTATCACATGTTCTTAAGGGTAGAACTGAAATGCCAAGTTTGATTATAAGGTTGAATGATGTGCTTACTAAGCAAATAATGATGGAAAAAGCTATTGAAGTCATTGCAACTGTCTAGTGTGTGAACCTAGCATACAATTGACAGCATCAGAACAAATACTGTACCTATAGCTTGTCAGTGGTGAACAAAATTTTCAGCAAAGGCTTGCTAATTAACAAAAATGTGACATTTTAAACCAGCACTAAGGTAATTTTTGGCTAACGTGGCTTTGCTGCTGTACCACTCCCAGATAAAAAAATCCAGCAGTATTTCACACCTCTACCAATTCTCTCAACCAATACCTCTCACATTTATAAAGCACTACTCAATTTTTGTGCCTGACTTACATTTTATATATATACATCTATATATATATATATATATATATATATATACCTTTCCTCACTTCAATATTCTCAAACTCCCACTAGCCCCATCACTGTTGCTCATAACTATTTCATCCTAACATTTTAAGTAAAGTGAATTTTAATCTATGTGAATATCTGGCCTTTTGCAATGACTGCACCCCTTACCAAAGTTCAACTTAATAATATGTATACACCTCAGTATTTTTTGTATACCTCTATGCAAAGCATTAAAAATAAACCCTGGCAGGACAGAAGATCCACAAAATATGTTTATTGAGCACTTTCGTTTAGTGTAATACAAAACTTCATCAGAATATCTAGAAGAAAAACAAACAGACAACTGACTCAACAAAATGTATATGTATATGTATGTATGTATATATATATATATATATATATATATATATATATATATATATATATATATATATATATATATATATATCCCATCATGCACAAGTTAATCAAACAACAATTATGCCTATCCTTCCTACTTAAAGGAATATTATCAAAATTAATAAATAAATACCTATAAATATAGGTAATACATTTGATAAAAGGCTTAAAACTTCATAAAATCCTATCTAAACTAAAACATATATGCATTTCTAACATACATTTAAATACAATTACAAATGATTAAATAAATAAACAAATAACTACATGAAGCCATCAGCTTTTAACCTAAGAATGGAACCAATTGATACATTCATATTTAGCCCTGGTTGTTGGGTGGCATTAGTTCTCAATTGCCACCTCAACTCTAATAATTCTAAAAAATCATTTTTAGGACCCCCCCTGTCATTCAAAAACACCTGTTCCAAAATGGTAAAACTAAAATAATGCCCTTCATTTTCCATGATATGTGAGGCAAGGGCATTTTTTTGCATCCTTCTTTTTAATGTCATAGTAATGCTGATATATTCTGGTTCTTAGTGCATTAATAGTTTTACCTATATAGAAACTTTAACAAAAGTTACACAGGGCAAGATACATCACACCTTTTGTACTACAGGAAAACATCTGTTTATAGAAAAATCTTCCATAATTAGGTATTGAGACATTAGTCCCTTCTAAAATGTATTTACATTGCAAACAAAAACCACATTTCGACATTTTTCCTATCTCCATACACCCTCTAGTATTCTTCTCCAACATGTTTTTGAAGCACAAATCCTTTTTATAAACTATCTTAGGATTAAAATCCATCAGCTCATTAAATTCAGGATCAATATTAAATATATTCCAAATCTTCTGCAAGATTTCACAAATATTATTAATTTTTTTATTAAAACTAAAGGCACCTGTAACAGAAAAACTAGTGTTACGTTCTTTATCATTCTCTTTGTTAGCCATATCGAATGAAGTACCTTTCCCCAGCAAAGGTGATAAAATACCTCTCTACCTCTTTTTAACCACTTCTTGTAGTAAAGGATGTAAAAAATCATAGGGATAGTTCCTATGTAAAAGCATATCTTCTAATATCTGAATTACATGAAGAAAATCATCCCAGTCTGACACCATTCTTGCAAGATGTACCGCTTGCCCTTTTACTAAGGCCCTTTTTTGATGTATTGGATGAAAGCTATTGTAATGAAGTAAAGTGTTAGAATAGGTCGGCTTTCTATATAATGTTGTCTTGAAGGCCTGATCTTTTCTCACCTTTGAAATAGTGATATCTAAATAATTAATAGCATCTTTATTAAGACTGTGTGTAAAATCAAGGAAATCTGTACTTTCTTTCAAAAAGGACAAAACGTGCTGTAATTCTTCCTCACTATTGTCCCAGAATATAAGAACATCATCAAGGTACCTGCAATAATACTTCCAGTACCCCAAAAAAGTACTACTAAACACAAACTCCCTTTCCCAGAAAGCTAAGACAATATTTGCAAAAATGGGAGCACAAATGGCTCCCATTGCTACTCCCTTTACTTTTTAAACAATTGTCCCTCAAAAACAAGGACATTTGTATCAAGTAGTAGTTCCATCAAAGTTCTAAGTGTTAAGATCCAGTCATGTCTAATAGTGGTATATCTACATAAATATAGATAAAACCACTCAATCCCTGTGTCATGTGGGATCACTGAGAAAAGGTCCCTAACATCCATGGTAATAAAGGACAGGTCATCTGTATACATATATTTGTCAAGTTTTTTAAGGAGATCCCAAGAGTCCTTTGCTATCCATGTACAGTTTAACAAAATGTCTTTTAACTGTACATCAATGAATTTAGCTATAAAATAAGTCTTTGAAGCTTTTGCATCCACAATAGGATGAAGAGGATGGTCAACAAGGTCTTTATGTAGCTTGGGTATACCGAATATGGTTGGGATTTTTGGATTTTTAACTGACATGAAATTATGTTCCTCCAAGCTAATTTCCCTATTAAATAAAAGCTTATCCAAGACCATATCAACTTTTCTATAAAGAATATTCTTCTCATTTAAACTAATTTCTGTATATGTGTCATCATATAGCTACCCAAGCATTTTTTCTACATATGTATTAACATTCATAATAGCTAAATCACCCCCTTTGTCTGGTTTCATAACACGTATATTTCTATTATTGCAGACCGCATTTAATAATTGTGATTCTTGTAAATTTAGGTTGCCTTGCGTTTCACTGTGTGTTTCCATTTTAAACATTTGTCGTATATCATGTTCACACATTCTTTCAAACGTCTGTATGACAGGATGTAATGGAGGATTAAAGAGACTAGGTTTCTTACATATTTCCCTTCCTATATGTAATTCAGAATTATCTTTGAAAATTGTTTTTAAATTTAATTTACGTGTAAATTACTTTTTTGGTGGTTTAGCTATTATGAATGTTAATACATATGTAGAAAAATGCTTGGGTAGCTATATAATGACACATACACATAAATTAGTTTAAATGAGAAGAACATTCTTTATAGAAAAGTTGATATGGTCTTGGATGAGCTTTTATTAAGTAGTGAAATTAGCTTGGAGGAACATAGTTTCATGTCGGTTAAAAATCCAGAAATCCCAACCATATTCGGTATACCCAAGCTACATAAAGACCTTGTTGACCCCCCTCTTCATCCTATTGTGGATGCAAAAGCTTCAAAGACTTATTTTATAGCTAAATTCATTGATGTACAGTTAAAAGACATTTTGTTAAACTGTACATGGATAGTAAGGGACTCTTGGGATCTCCTTAAAAAACTTGACAAAGATATGTATACAGATGACCTGTCCTTTATTACCATGGACGTTGGGGACCTTTTCTCAGTGATCCCGCATGACACAGGGATTGAGTGGTTTTATCTATATTTATGTAGATATACCACTATTAGACATGACCGGATATTAACACTTAGAACTTTGATGGAACTAATACTTGATACAAATGTCCTTGTTTTTGAGGGACAATTATTTAAACA
Source organism: Protopterus annectens (assembly GCF_019279795.1). Lineage (NCBI taxonomy): Eukaryota > Metazoa > Chordata > Ceratodontiformes > Protopteridae > Protopterus > Protopterus annectens. The sequence continues at coordinate 449,976,417 of NC_056748.1, read as the reverse complement.
AGTAAAGGGAGTAGCAATGGGAGCCATTTGTGTTCCCATTTTTGCAAATATTGTCTTAGCTTTCTGGTAAAGGGAGTTTGTGTTTACTAGTACTTTTTTGGGGTACTGGAAGTATTATTTCAGGTACCTTGATGATGTTCTTATATTCTGGGACAATAGTGAGGAAGAATTACCGCACTTATTGTCCTTTTTGAATGAAAGTATAGATTTCCTTGATTTTACACACAGTCTTAATAAAGATGCTATTAATTATTTAGATATCACTATTTCAAAGGTGAGAGAAGATCAGGCCTTCAAGACAACATTATATAGAAAGCCGACCTATTCTAACACTTTACTTCATTACAACAGCTTTCATCCAATACATCAAAAAAGGGCCTTAGTAAAAGGGCAAGCGGTACGTCTTTCAAGAATGGTGTCAGACTGGGATGATTTTCTTCATGAAATTCAAATATTAGAAGATATGATTTTACATAGGATCTATCCCTATGATTTTTTACATACTTTACTACAAGAAGTGGTTAAAAAGAGGCAGAGAAGTATTTCATCACCTTTACTGGGGAAAGGTACTTCATTCGATATGGCTAGCAAAGAAAATGATAAAGAACGCAACACTAGTTTTTCTGTTACAGGTGTCTTTAGTTTTAATAAAAAAAATTAATAATATTTGTGAAATCTTGCAGAAGATTTGGAATATATTTAATATTGATCCTGAATTTAATGAGCTGATGGGTTTTAATCCTAAGATAGTTTATAAAAAGGATTTGTGCTTCAAAAACATGTTGGAGAAGAATACTAGAGGGTGTTTGGAGATAGGAAAAATGTTGAAATGTGGTTTTTGTTTGCAATGTAAATACATTTTAGAAGGGACTAGTGTCTCAATACCTAATTATGGAAAATTTTTCTATAAACAGAAGTTTTCCTGTAGTACAAAAGGTATTGTGTATCTTGCCCTGTGTAACTTTTGTAAAAGTTTCTATATAGGTAAAACTATTAATGCACTAAGAACCAGAATATATCAGCATTACTATGACATTAAAAAGAAAGATGCAAAAAATGCCCTTGCCTCACATATCATGGAAAATGAAGGGCATTATTTTAGTTTTATCATTTTGGAACAGGTGTTTTTGAATGACAGAGGGGGTCCTAAAAATGATTTTTTAGAATTATTAGAGTTGAGGTGGCAATTGAGAACTAATGCCACCCAACAACCAGGGCTTAATAAGAATGTATCAATTGGTTCCATTATTAGGTTAAAAGCTGATGGCTTCATGTAGTTATTTGTTTATTTATGTAATCATTTTTATTTTATTTAAATGTATGTTAGAAATGTGTGTGTGTGTGTGTGTGTGTGTGTGTGTGTGTGTGTGTGTGTGTGTGTGTGTGTGTATGTATGTATGTATGTATGTATATATATATATATATATATATATATATATATATATATATATATATATATATATACATGTGCGTTTTAGTTTAGATAGGATTTTATGAAGTTTTAAGCCTTTTTATATTTTATCAAATGTATTACCTATATTTACAGGCATTTATTTTCTAATTTTGATAATATTCCTTTAAGTAGGAAGGATAGGCATAATTGTTGTTTGATTAACTTGTGCATGATGGGATATATATATATATATATATATGTATATATATATATATATATATATATATATATATATATATATATATATATACATATACATTTTGTTGAGTCAGTTGTCTGTTTGTTTTTCTTCTAGATATTCTGATGAAGTTTTGTATTATACTAAACGAAAGCGCTCAATAAACATCTTTTGTGGATCTGGTTTGCTTTTCATTCGTCTATGCAAAGCATGATTTCTTTGCGTATATTATTTCATCTCTCTGAAATCTCCTTTATTCCACGGGCCACTGCTGAAAAGGGACAAGTTCTGCCCAGTCATACTTTTTTGGTAAATAAATGACAATAAAACAATTGTCAATAAAATAAATATGTTGCAGCTGGGCAGAATGAAATAAAGATTTGGTCTGAGGGTCATAATTATTTCTCTAATGGTTCTAAAAGGAGAATTGTAAACAATACTATCATTCAGAGAGATTGTCAGAAAAGTTTAAAGTTGTAGTGTTAGAACACAAAGAGTTACAAAGGTATTTAATCTCTTCAAAAGAAGTCAAGAAAATGGAAAAAAAATCACAGAAGCCATTGTAAATAAAAAAATGGGGAACTGCAGTGTCTATAGCCAGAGGGTGGGTGCTGCTACTAAACATTACTGAACTGGCAAAATTAGCCAAGTTTGTATATGACACACAAGGAAGCCACAGTACCGTTGCTACCCTGATTTATCTGCTCGTTCTGAGCAAGATGAATAGACAAAAATAGCAAACCAGAGAACTCCAAGCTAAGTTTAAACCACCCTAAGCAAGTTTATGTCTTAAAACAAAAAAAAACTTGGCACAACTGTGTCTGAGTATCAGCAAAATGTGTATTCTCCATAGAAAAAGAAAGAGGACATACAGAAAGGCATAGGAAAATAATAAACAGTTTCATTGCTGTGAAGTTCAAACAAATGTTACAGGAGAACTTGACCTCTGAGATGAGGTCATAAACATGCAAAAGTTCATAGAAGCTACTATCACAAATGCAGGAAGAGCCACCAGAGAGTGATATGGCTGACCATAAAGAGGAGCTAGGAAGATTAAAATAAAGTCATTTCTTAAATCCCATAAGTAGTAAAGATGGATCCCAACACAAAAATAACATGGCTAAAACAGGACAGTATGCTACATGATCTCTAAGAAGGTTACTAAACACTGGTAGTTGAATTTGAGAAGCCCAAAAGTAAAACAAATAACAAGATAGTTGCCTTTTCCAATAGGGTATCAGATTTGCTGGGAAAAGGAGGTGCAGATATTCGTAAACAAATATCCTAACTGAAAGCCTGTCTATGCTTACTGTACAAATTGTCAAAGAGACTATGAGTTTTGATTGAAAAAGGTACTTTCGGTACACAAAAACAAGTGGTTGATCTCAAGCAAAGTATTAGTATAACAGATATGTTTAACCAGGTTTAGGCCCTAAAGGAAAATATAACTGAACAAGTGAGTAGATTAAATCAACAGATGACTGCACTAAATGGTACCTTAATGCAAACTATAGAGCTAGCTAACAACATGATGTTTTAAGTCAGGGAGTTATAAGTTTAAAGGATTCTATGATTAAAACAAATTGCAGAGAGTAAAGAAAGCCTTTATTCAAACATGAAATGCACAACACTTGGTGAAGTATAGACAGAGTCAAAATACGCAGACTGATGCAGAGGCAGTAAATGCTCCTAGTGCAGATCTGTGAGTGCAGTGCTTTCTGCATATTAGGTGCTGCAAAAAAGTGATGCCTTCAAGACACAAGAAATGATGATGCAAAAGGAAGCTATGACACAAATAATGAATGAACTGCAGCCCTCAAATGAAAAGCAGGATCCTCACATAGAGTCTATGAATAAAATGAACAGTGTGTTGAAAGACTCTAGTGTAGAAATGGGAGTCCATAGTAAAAGTGAATAAACTGTATGAAAAGTTGTGTGAGGATCACATGATTCAGTGGGGAAACTCAGACCTTAGCCCTTGAAGAAACAAAGGGGTGATATAGCCCTAAATAAAGGCTTAGGGAAATGTAAAAAATCCCAAACATTAAAAAAAGACTAACAAAACAGATGGAGGAAAGCAACAATGTGAAAAGTGGCACGATTTAGTCACTTCTCACTTCAGCAATCGGAAAAATTGCAAAAACCTTGGACTGAGCTACAGCAACCAAAATGCACAAAATATAGAAAGAACAACAAATGCAAAGTAAATAATTTGTATCTTCAAGCATGTCTGTGGTACAAAGATAAAAGCATAAGGCAAAAAAAAAAGGAAATCACTCCAGATGTAATGCAGACTGAACTTGATGGACTTCTTTGAAAAGGTCACTTAGGTAATGGATGAGAGGAAAGAGGTGCACACTGCCTCTAGATCTGGCTAAAGCATTTGATAAAATACCCCACTTGGGCATTGTCAACAAACGTATGGTACTATGCATAAATCCTTTATAACATGTTGGATAGCTAGCTGGCTCGCATATAGGGCCCAAGAGGTTAGGATTTAAGCCAGAACTGTAGTATCGTTGCCGATTCTCTTAAAGCCGTAAAATGAAAACATGTCAGAATAATGAGAATATATGAACTCAGTACCCTCAAGCATATATATGTTATGAGATCAGCTCATTTTGTCATTTATCAACTTTGAGACAAAGTGAAGCATTTTTTTTAATTAACAGCTCTCTTTATTGCATACTGAATTTATTATACATTAAAATGTTAAAGTTTGGTTTTGTGTAGGGAATGCACTTTGAGTTACAATAAGTGCGTGTGTGTGTGTGTGTGTGTGTGTGTGTGTGTGTGTGTGTGTGTGTGTGTGTGTGTGTGTACTTTTGCTGGTTAGGGATAGAGTAAAGGCTATAAGAAGTGGGTCCAGGGGTCTGGTGTAGTTAATCACTGAGGAAATGGGGAGCTTGTAAGGTATTATATAGGAATGTAGTTCGTGTTAGCTTACTTGAGTAAGATGGTGTATGGGAGTTAAGCCCCTCTGCCCATCCCTACTCATGTACATTATCCCATACCTCAACCATATATGAAAATCGCTTTCCCTAACATTATCACAATTCAGACAAGTATGTCTGGTGTTATGGGTGTTTTTTTTTCTTTTCTTAAAATTTGCCTACTGGAAAACAAAAACATTTGCTGTTCTTTCTGACTGAAGTGTTGAGGTTTTTACTTTTTGATTAAGGGAATTGTCAACATGTAGAAGTAAAACAGTCCAGTTCCGTAAACAATAGGTGCAGTTTATTTTCATTCTCTATGAGAAATTCAGACCATACCTGTCAACCGTAATACCATTTTTGTGGGCAAAATATTGGGGTGCCATGAATTCCCAAGTGGCCCCTTTAATTTCTGAATTTCCTGGTTTTTGTTTTTTCTTTTGGACGACTTTTCCTGATGACATCATGTGCAGGGCATGCGCAATGACATCAGCTTCACGAGACAGACTGCTTGTCAGCTGAACCAAAAGGGTCCATGGGTTTCTTTCTTCCTAGTTTCTCCAGGTAAAAGCTGACTGTTACTGTTTAAATTCTTACACTGGACTGGTCTGCATTGAAGTGTCTGATTTTAGGAGAGAAACTTAATGATTTACGTACACGAGGCAGACAGAGCCATTGCTACTTAATGTAACGGTCCGCACAGCACTTCTTACTTTAACAATCCACGTTTGCACAATTTTCTTCCCATTAACCCACTTAAGCTGTCACTGTTTACTTAGGACCAGTCTGACTTATACTGCTATTTTATTTTGCATTTGCTCAAGTGTATTGCCAAGAGCATTTTGTATTACAAGATTGCATTATTTGAATGTTGGATGTTATTAAGGGCTTTGTTGTTCCACAAGACTGTATTATTTGAATATCGGATCATTACTACTTAATTTAAAGGTCTGCACAACACTTCTTACAAGTCTGCACAGCTTTCTTCCTGGCTCATTAAGCTGAAGTCTTAGGACCAGTCTGCCCAAAGAAACTTGGGTGGAGACAAGCTGCATTAAAGTGTGAGCATTTCATATTACAAGACTGCATTGTTTTACTTTTGAATGTTGTTACACGAGACTGCATTATTTTTAATGTCGGATGTTATTAAGGCCTTTATACTGCTATATTAATTGAATGTTGGGCTTGAGTGTTATTTGTAGTGTACTGCTATATTTCTGAGTGTGAGCATTTCATATTACAAGACTGCATTGCTTTATTTTTGAATGTTGTTACATGAGACTGCATTACATTATTTGAATGTTATTTTGTAGTGTACTGCTATATATTTCTGACTGCATTATTAGTATTCTGAATAAAGGTGTGTGTGTGTGTGTGTGTGTGTGTGTGTGTGTGTGTGTGTGTGTGTGTGTGTGTGTGTGTGTGTGTGTCCCAGTTAGGAATAACTGGTAGTTCAGGTTACTCAGACTCAAGCCCTGTATCTTAGGTAGAAGGAGCAAGAGCATAAATTCTCTACCCATACCACCACTCATGATTTAGGTTCATAGGTTGGTACTAGGCTATCGGCCCTAGGGCCTATGCAAGCCTAGCCATAACAATTCCCTGGATAATTCTTCCCACAATATTTACTTCTGTGGACCCCTGTCTAGCAGGACGACTGACGTGATCTCTGGGGTGAATTTCCTATCTCCCATCCAGTCATCAAGGTTCCTTTTGAAGAGGGCCAATGAGGCGCTCTGCTTGACATGTATGGCCAGTCTATTCCAGAGTATGGGGAATCTCTGGGTCAGGAACCTACCCTCCAGCATGTTTTGTTCATTGTGATGACAAGGTTTAGATCCCTGGAGTGTGTGGCTCTGAGGGATTGGGATTTCTTTAAGTGGAGCATGTCCAACAGCTCAGGGTTTGACATGGCCTTGTATGTTAAGCAGAGATCGCCTCTGAGTAGACGATATGCCACAGAGTATAGCTGGAGTTTTTTTAGATGGTCAGCATATGGCATCTGCTTTAGGCCTGTGATTCTTTTAGTGAGGTATTTCTGTGGCCTTTCCAGCTGTTGCAGATGTCTTGTGAGGTACATACCAAATGGGGCATTATACTCTATAATGGGTCTAATGAGGGATGAGTACTGTGGGACAATGACCTCCTTTTTCCTGGATGAAAAGCACTTAGTGATGAGGTGTGCCACATAGAAGGATTTCCTGACTGTTGTGGCGATGTGGTTATCGAAAGTGAGAGCACTGTTCACCTGTGTCCCTAAGTCTCGCATCACACTTTCGATGTTTAGTGTCCTGCCACCTGTGTGGTAATTCATGGGTACATGTTTTTTTCCAAAGGGGATAACTATACATTTCTTGGCATTAAACTTGAGCCCATGGATCTGGCACCAGGCATCTGTTTCTGTAAGGCCCTTTTGTAGAATATCCACATCATTTGGGGATTCAATAATGGCTCCCTGTTTGCAGTCATCTGCAAACTTTGTTAGCCAGAGTCCCTTAGTGCTGGCCTGTACTTCAGAGAAGTAGATGCCAAACAAGAGTGGTGCCAGGACTGAACCCTGAGGTACTCCACTTGTCACTCGTCTGGAGCTGGATTTGGAGTCTGCTACTTTTACAGTCTGGGTTCTGTCAGTAAGCCAGTTGGCAACCCATCGAGTGACGTAGGGATTTATGCTGAGGTTAGTAAGTTTATCTATGATTCCAGACTGGGGGATGGTGTCGAAGGCCTTGGCGAGTTCCAGATAGGCTGTGTGGACCACCTTACCCTCGTCCACAGCTCTGGAGACTGATTCGAAGAAGTCAATCAGATTCAGGAGACAGGATCAGCCCTTCACATACCCAAACTGGGTGAGGTCCAGTGTTTGAAGGTTGCCAATGTCTTTGTTTATAAGTTCCATGATAATACGTTCCATGCCCTTGCAGATCAGGCTTGTCAGACTGATGGGATGGTAGTTCCCAGGATCCAAGGCGGATCCTCCCTTGTGGAGCGGGATAACTGTAGCTGTGCACCACTCAGTGGGTATGAAGCCTGAGGTGAGGCTATGATTAAACATGACACTTAGGTGAGGTGCCAGTTCATTTTGTAGTTCATGTAGTACACAGCCTGGGATGTCATCTGGTCCCATGGATGCTGTATTCTTAGCTTTGGAAAGTGCGGCTTCTACCTGTGTGGCCATGATTATCGGAATTTGGCAATCTTTTGGTATTGAGATGGGCCCTTTAGGGGGTGAGAGGGGGGTGAAGTTGGCACTAAATCGATCTGCCAGGATATTGGCAATATCCTTGGGATCAGTATATTTAATGCCATTCTGTTGTAGCTCAGAGCATATCTGAGCATTGCCATTTAGATTCTTGACATAACTATAGAGTGCCTTGTGGTTGTCTTTGGAATCTTTGGCAATTTTATTTTTGTAACTAGCTTTTGAGGATTTTATGAGGGATCTCAGCTTCTTCCTGAGGCTGGTGAGGGAGATTTTTGCATCCTGGGATTTTGCTCTTTTCTGCAATGGTTTCTTCCTTCTGTTGTATAGCTTGTTTATAGCAAGGGACCACCAAATTGGCTTCCTTTTTTTGGAGAAGAGCATCTTGGTTCTATTTGGGATGGCACAATTCATGCACGAGTGGATGTGCTCGTACAGTGCCTTAGTGTAAGATTCTTCAGTAGAACTTCCAGATCCCGTCTGCATGGGTGTTGTGAAGTTTGTCACTTCTGACTTCAGTAGCATGAAGTTGGCTTTGGAGAAGTTTTTTAAGGAGGTTTCCTTACTGGGGGTTGGGGATGGGATGTGGATGTCAGAGGTGATTTGCTTATGGTCAGACCTGACCAATGAGGGGGTGAACACTGGTGTGGAGCATCTATCTCCCATGTTGATAATGACCAGGTCTAAGATATTGTAGCCCCTAGTGGGACAATGGATTAGTTGATCCAAGTCATTGGAATTTATGAATTCCTAGAACCGTTGGGAAAAGGAGTCGGTACCCAAGTAGCTTTCCCAATTAATGGCAGGGTAGTTGAAATCACCCAGTATTAGGGTATTTGGTTGTATCTTGATATTTTCCAGTATGTTTAGAAAGGTGTAGTGAGAATCTTGGGGCATTGTGGGGGATCTGTAGCAAGCTACAGTTTGGATTGCAGTCTTACCTAGTGTTAGTTGCACCTGGAGAATTTCAGATGCATTGTGTTGGACAACTAGCCTGGAGGTGTGAATATCCTTGGTGAATATGGACACTCCTCCACCTTTAGTGTTTCGGTCTTGGTTTTGTGGCCGAAGTGTGGTAAGAATTGTAGCCTGGTATTGCAGGGGTGCTCTCTGGAGCCTTGAACCAGGTCTCAGTTACTGCACAGATATCAATGTTCTCCATTTTTAGGAGTGCCTCGAAAGAGTGTATTTTGATGTTTAGACTTCTAGCATTGAGTAGCATTACCTTCAGATTTTGCATGCTTGTATCTGTTACGGTGGTGGTTTTATCCTTTGAACCTTGCCTAAAAAAGGCACTATAGGGGTGGCAAGAGCTTTAGCCAGTAACCTGAATTCCAGGGGTGACAGGTGCAGACCATCTCTGGCAAAGCATCGTGGTTTGTCGATCATGTCTTCCCAGGCAGACAAATACTGGATCCCCTTTGAATGACACCAGAAGCTTAGCCAATTGTTGAAGTCAATCATTTTGTCCTTATGCTGTGGTATCCTTCTGGGTGAAGGCAGGATGCTACTTAGGGCTAGGGTCATACCTGCCTGGGTCACATGATCCAAGAGATCTTCCATGTCTCTTTTCATGTAGTCCAGGGAGGTACGTCTCAAGTCATTCACTCCAGCATGGACAATGACAGAGTCGTATTTGTACTTGTTGTGGATTGACTGTTATGTGGTGGATCCTGGCACCCAACAGGCAGCTGACTGTAATTTTCTCCTTGTTCAGCCTGGTGAGTGGGACATCAGTGTGCCTGACTATAGAGTCACCTATGACTAAAGTGTTGGGTACCTTGTCTTGCCTTAGGGGCTGTTGTTGGGTGGCACACTGGTGTTGTGAGCTATGTGTCACTTTGGTTGTGAAGTTTAAGAGCTGTTTTCCCTTACCTTTGCAAGGTACTTTGCAATTATAGGCTGTTTAGTGCCTATGATTAAGTTCTCCTTATTGTCAAGGAGAGCGGAGTGCTTGAATCAGTTTCAGGCTTCCTAGTGCTTTCTTGTAAAGTTTAAGAGCTGTTTTCCCTTACCTTTGCAAGGTACTTTGCAATTATAGGCTGTTTAGTGCCTATGATTAATTTCTCCTTATTGACAAGGAGAGCTGAGTGCTTGAATCAGTTTCAGGCTTCCTAGTGCTTTCCAGCAGATTCTAGAGCAAGTGCTAGTCACAGGGGTTCAGATTTTAGTGCTACTACTGAGAAACCAGCTAGTTCTAAGGGAAAATTTGAAGAGCAGACTTTCTGGCACCTGGAATAGTTTAACTGTAGCCTCGTAGTACTGCACTATGTGAAAAATGTGCAAACACATTCGTTTTTAAGCCAGATAGTTGAAAGGGATAGAAATCAGCCCAAAGAGGCTAATAAAATTACAATTTCAGAGCTGGAAACCACTGTTCTAGCCTTAGATAGGCAGTACAATTCTCACCAGTCCCACTGGTAAGCAGTAGGACTTCCCTCTACCACAGCAAGGTCTGGATAGCTCTGAGCACAGAAAATAAAGTCCTGAGACAAGCAAAGCCTGGGATATGGACTGGCTAGAAAAGGTGGGAAACGAGCAAACAAGACAGTATTTTTTTTTTTGTTGAAACAGGATAAACAATGCAATAATACAGTAAATAAACACAGAAAAGGCTAACACATTTGAGTGTGTAGTCCTACACAGTAAATGCAATTAAAACTCTACAAAATTAGCAATTTAAAACTTTTTAAATGAAGCAAGGCAAGTGCACAACTGAAAAACGATTTAAGAGGCAGTAACACAGCAGAATAAGTAGCTAGTCTACATATACAGAGAAGTCTATATATACAGAAAAGTAGCTAAAACACACAAACACTTCAGATGCAGTGCAACCTAGAGCACTCAAGTTGTAGCAATATTAAGGCAATTACAATTATAATAAATGCTCTAAAATATACTTTATATTTCCAAAATGTTTGAGAAGCACAGTCAGAACACAAGGAGATTCAGGCAAAAAATATATATTTTTGAAAGGGAAAAATGAAAAACAGAAGGCCTTATCAAATGTTCTCTCTGTATTGGGTAGAATGAACTAATAACACTAGACTGGGAGGAGTGTCCCAGACCAGATTTACAATAGGGGCAGGCAACTGCAAAGCTACCAAGAATAACAGCAAGACACCAACAGGGAGGGTGGGGACAATATTAAAGCTATTAGCCTACAGACAGCAAGCACTACAAAAAGCCACAAAATGAAAGTTTTTAAACAGATAAAGGAGCAATGAGACTCTACAGAATGATTTTTTAACTGCAAAAAAATCAGTTACGCATGCAGATTAGTTAATAGCAATAAAAATACACTCAAAAACTATGCATCAGGCAATAAAAAGTGCTATATATAAATTGCTAGAAATAATCAGTATAAATAATAAAAAAAAGGATACTTGTATATCTCAGCTAAGAGTTGTAGTCAAAACCTCTCCTCCACTCTCCTCGTGTATAGACATAAACCCTCTCAAAGTTAGGGCTTAAATACCAGAAGATACAACCTTGGACACCTTCTTTTTTTTTTTTTTTTTTTTTTTTTACAAAACCACAAAAGAACCAGCCCCCACTAGCCAGCAGCTAATTAACACAACATAGCCAAAGTAAAGAAAGGCTTCAGCTAATTCAAGATGGCCTGTTCATGTGCTTTGAGCAATCACTGTATAAACAAACAAGCCCAGAGCCAGCAATTCTGAGCTAGGTCATACTAAAGCTATTGGTCTACAGACAGTAAGCACTACAGAAAGCCACAAAATGAAAGTTTTTAAACAAACAACAATAAAGGAGCAATAAGACTCTACAGAATGCTTTTTTAACTGCAAACAAATCAGTTACCCATGCAAATTAGTTAATAGCAATAAAAATACACTCAAAAACTATGCAGCAGGCAATAAAAAGTGCTATATATAAATTGCTAGAAACAATAATCAGTATAAATTGAAAAAAAAACAGGATACTTGTATATCTCTGCTGAGAGTTGTAGTCAACACCTCTCCTCTACTGTGCTCAGTGTGTATAGACAGAAACCCACTCAAAGTTAGGGCTTAAATACCAGAAGATACACCTTTTTTTTTTTTTTTTTTTTTTTTTTTTTTACAAAAACACAAAAGAAGCAGCCTCCACTAGCCAGCAGCCAAGCCAATTAACACAATCTAGCCAAGGTAAAGAAAGGCTTCAACTAATTCAAGATGGCCTGTTCAAATGCTTTGAACAATTACTGCATAAACAAACAAACCCAGAGCCAGCAATTCTGAACTATGACATACTAAAGCTATTAGCCTACAGACAGTAAGCAATACAGAAAGCCACAAAATGAAAGTTTTTAAACAGATAATGGAGCAACGAGACTCTACAGAATGCTTTTTTAACTGCAAGCAAATCAGTTACCCATGCAGATTAATTAATAGCAATAAAAATACACTCAAAAACTATGCAGCAGGCAATAAAAAGTGATATATAAATTGCTAGAAACAATAATCAGTATAAATAATCGAAAAAAACAAGATACTTGTATAGCTCAGCTAAGAGTTGTAGTCAACACCTCTCCTCCACTCTGCTCAGTAAGTAGTTTCTCAACTGTCCAAAGTTTCACAGAATGTCTGGAATGTTTGGCTCATACATTTGGTCTGTTCATCTTAAAATTTGTACTTTTCTGGCAAATCAGTAAGAAATGAATTCACTAAATAATGATAGCCATTTAAGTTCCAGTCTTCCTATCTTTCAGGAAACACATGGTAACACAACACATTTTATTCTAACAACTTTATAAGATTATACAAGTAATGCTTAAAATGTGTCCCTGGTTTTGGTCTTTTGTCCCCCCCCCAATAAATTTTGGCTTTTTCCAGATTGTTTTTGTGCTTCTAGGGAGAGAAGTTTAGTGCTGCTTATGTCAAGTCTGTTTGTATTATTAGCACAGCAGATAGTATACTTGCTTTTGATGCAGGAGGCTGTGGGTTCTAGTCCCACTGTATGTAGATGGATTGTTGATACTGTACTGTGTTGTACTTGGGGTAGATACTGCAATCCTGAGAATGTCCTCTTTTGGTGGAGATACCTAGTAACTATGAACCTGTTATCAGTTTGCCATCCATTCTCTATTGCAATATTACTAGCTCATCATTTTTTTAATGTAACATAGGCAATTTATTCTTCAAGGGAACAGGTGCTTTATTTGTAGATGAAACAATTAAGTATAACGTTGTTTGCTAGCTGCAACCTCTTCATTAGTTACAGAACTCTTTAATGTAGCATTATTTAGATGACTTTTGCATTTTCTTTGAATGTGAGTTTCAAGAGCAGAGAAGTTTTAATGCTAAGTCTATTTTCTTTCTGAGACTGTATTGTTTTGTTTAGCAAATGTTTGCGCTATAAAATGTAAATAAAAGTTTTAAATGAAATCCAAATAATCATTGTAGAAGTAAAGCAGTATGCACATTACAGTGTTTATGGTAAATGGGGCAAAATAGCCAAGTAATAGGACATTGAAATGGCTGCACGGGGGAGGGCTGTGTATGAGGGCCCCATTCGACCATGATTTTCTGAAGGGGGAAGGGCAGCAAACTCAAAGACAGCCCCGGCTGGGCAGCACAAACTCTAGCTATGCCACTTGCTGACCAGTAGGCCAGGAGGTCTTGGCAAACTATAATATTCTTTTGCCAAGATTAGAATATTGCCTACCATCAAATGCCCTACTTTTACCACATACTGCAAGTCACCTAAAACAAAATCCTAATTCATCATCATTCCTCTTCCCAGTGAACACATTTAAAAAGAAAATGGTTACCATTTACTACAGGGTCCAGGGCCATATTTTGGTTGTCTGGTCCTTAGTTTGCATTTGAAAGTTGATATTCCACAATTCCACTGAAATAGTTGGGGTTACATAGTTGTGTATGCAAATGTTATGTTAATCAGCATACAGATTTGTACCTATTTTTCATGGGCCTTTGTCCAGGTTTTTGATGTTTCCAGGTTGAGAGGTATGATTCAGACCATGGTTTCAACTAGATAGCTTCATCAGTGTGAAACTAAAAACCAGTTTGAATATTCCATTTAAATAAAACAAATGGGCAGCCATGTGGTTTATTTTGGCAAGTTAGACAAAAAATGTATTTTCAATTAAATACATCAAATACATATACAGTTACATCAGTTATATTTATTAATCATTTGTCAGTATAATAACATATATATGAAAACAGACACAAAGTTATTTTGAAACATAAATAATGAAAATGGCTACCAGATGACATCTAATGAATAAAAAGTTTCACTACAATCAAGTGCAGAAACTAGACTGGTAAGTGTCTATATAGACTCTCACACACATGCATGCACACAGTTTTAAAAAACTTACAAATGTTCATTCAGGGCAGGGAGAAACAGTTTTGTTATCCCTGCCTTAATGTATAAAGAATAGAAGAGGTGGCTGTTTTATCTAAACCAATAAACACATTTGCAGAGTTCTGAATTTTTGCATATTTATATGAAAGACTTATATCTTTGTGGTAGCATATATAGATCTGATATAGTGATATGCATTGTTTCCAAGGTCCGCATGTTTGTCCAGCATAGAACGAGCTACATGTACCCACTGCCATATAAACCACTGGTAGAACATATAATAAGAGCCCTGATTTCATAGATTTTAGTACAGTTAGCATAACTAAAATGTATTGCTTTCAGAACCTTAGAGCAAAATCTGCAATTCCCACAGGGATGGGAGGTTGGCATAATTGTTAAGGTGTTTGCCTTACAGCCACAAGGTATAGGGTTTGATTCTCACATGGGGTAATTGGCTAGGCTTAAAGTGGTCCACAAGGGCAGTTAGCCTAGTACTAAAACGATGAACTATGAACTTCTTGTGGGATCTCTCCAAATGTTTGTGTCTGAACATAACAGTAGTGAAATGTTTGAGTATAACATAATTCACTAAAGGGTGAATGAAGGATGTTGCCAGTTGAAAATTTTCAACTGGCAACATCCTTCATTCACCCTTTAGTGAATTCTGTTATACCCGTGCTGTTGAGCTGATTCATTGTTGGACTCGAATGTTGATATATTTTGTAGTAGTGAAATGTTTATAACCAGATAGAAGTTCTCCAGTATTGCAACAATTTTTAGATCCATGTCTGACATAAAAAAAATCCACTTAATAAATATAACAATTTTCAGAATAATATATTTAATTCTAAAAGAACTAGCCCCATTTGTTAATGCAAAATCAACATTAGGGCCCATATCTACTTTCAATTACTCATATTATATAAGCTCCTGTCTGTTTATACTAGCTGAACATGTGAACACTATGAACATGTCAAAGCTTATTAAAGTTCTATGGTTCCCTTTTTCAGTAAATTCAGATAATGATAAATGAGTTTCCCTAAATGTCAAAAGCAGTGCATATTCCTTTAATCAGATAAATTGATTATAAAGTATTTTTAGGTAACATGACAAGCTTATGATGACTTGTTCCTAGTTAAAGTTTTTTTTCTATAAATACAAATATATACAGATCCATTTACTAATTTAATTACTGAACTATCCAAGATATTTACAGTGAAAAGGTTATGTGATGTAGTAAAGGTGATACCAAATTCTATTGAGTATAAATAATTAAACTGATTTGTATGGTCTTACCTACTCACCCATAATAGCCAGCAGTCATCGCGATATCTATGTCACATCTCCACAGATGGCAAAAAATATTGTTGTCACTAATAACATTCAGAATGTTTCAAAATACCTAATAAATATTTCAGCATATATAGGACCAAATGCTGTAGCCATGGTTATCATCTGTTTCTGTTAGTAACAATTGCCTACCTTAAAAAAACTCATTGTTAAAGAAAACCCTAATAAAAGTAAAGATGCGTGAGCGCGCGCACACACTCACACACACACACACACACACACACACACACACAGAAAAAAGAGAGAGAAATAAATAAATTAAATGTCTGTGTATGGGGTCTACTTTCTTTTGTTGAATCTCATTTCACTGAATTTCATTTCATCCCAACCACATTGATGAAAACATAAATTAATGAAAACTCTTTTCACTAAACTGAACTTAGTATATATGGCACCGTGTAGAGTACTGTAAGGCAAGTAAAAGGCATATGCCCTTTTCTCCACTGTGGTGTGATCCTGGAGTTAGTATATAGAGTTGGGGGTGTACAGGGGGCACAGCCCCCCACATTGAGGAGTGTGGGGGGCATAGCCCCCCAGCTTGTTTGTTTTATATTGTATTTTACCAAAAACGTCAAAACTATACATTTTAAACAATAGACATGCATACTTGCAACACCAGTGACTAACACTCTCCAGAAGACAATATGTACTCAAACTAAGTGGTGGGCTACACTCCCCATACCCCCCATGTCGGGGGCTGTGGTCACCCCTAATCTATATATGCTAACTCCAGGATCACACTACAGAGGGGAAAAGGGCATATACCTTTTACTTGACTTACAGTGCTCTACACAGTGCCATATATACTAACTGCAGTTTAGTGAAATGAGTTTTCACTAATTTGAGTTTTCAGCGAAGTGGTCGGGGTGAAATGAAATTTAGTGAAATGAGATTCAACAAAAAAAGTAGACCCATACATATATATATATATATATATATATATATATATATATGCACACACACATATATAGAGATATGCATATATGGATGCTATAGTATTCACCTCTGCATGCATTTCATTGTGTGCTGAACTGTTGGTAGCATAGCTGAATTATGTAATGGCCAAACGTCATCAGGTTAACTGTTACATAATTTAGCGGAGTTTCCTCTTTCAACAAGGTTATGCAATCCTTGAGTTAGTGTATTTATTTTCCATGGGTGTGGAGGCAGAGCACCAAAGTCAAGGAGTGTGGAGGATAAAGCCCCACTAAAAAGTATTTTATGTTTCACTTTTGGTAATCACAAATTTAACCTGTTGATTTACATTTGCAGTTACTTTTTTAGATGATTTAATTGGAGATAATGCTTATTGCTGATGAGTTCATTCAGTGTTTTGAGTTTCAAATAATCTCATCTGTGATTATTCATTATATACTCATATACATTTCTTTGTTCTTGCTTAGAGTTTTCTAACTGCTATTACTATGTACATGTTTGTACATATAAACTGATTTTTGTTTCATTTTTATTTGCCATGTGGCCTGGGTTGTGTTTGAGTCCAGTACTACCCCACTAATCCAGTCAACAAAGAAATCATTGTCAATTTGTAGCTGGCTGCTGTGATGGTACTGTCTCATATTATACATGTGCATATGTCCAGAGGTGCCATTGTTTCCCACTGTGTACTGCCACTTATATGCTCATTTATTTATCTATGGCCATTGTAGCAATTGGTTATGATATTTTGTTTCTCCTAGTAGTTACTCAATGTATTGCAGCTTGATATGTTGTGTGACATTCATATCACTACATGTTGCACAAAATTATAAGCATGTTTGTGTGTGGTATGCATGTATGTCTCAAAACTGTACATTGGATGTGTGATTATATGTGCACATATGCACACGTGTGTTATTGTACTATCTGTACAGTCTCCACACTTGCATGCCAATTTATCATATGTGATTCTGCTATGATAGTATGCTCCACAGACAATATCGTGGCTGACAATACCAGTTTTTCTGTATGGACTTGCTCATGATTTTACCTGTGTCTTTCTAACACATATGTGACATACAATGTTGTCATTAAATGCCAGATACTTGACTAATGTGTGTCACTGTGACTCTCGTGTGTGTGCGTTGCAAATTATGACTTTCATATTTGGCATATGTGTTGTGAGATGTATACACGTGTGTTCATGTGTACCAGTGAGGTACGTTGGTGTGGGTGTGTTAATGAAGTGCTTTCTATATGTTCACTTTGCTGCAGCTGCACTGTGTAGCCATTGGGTAGTTTGTTGTATCTCTATTGCATTTTACAAAGTAATGGCAACAACAGGAAGATCAGAAGGCTGTAGTGCTCCATTAAGAGGTGGAGCAGGTGATGCATCTCTATTACAGCATATGTGAGCTGTGTCAGCAGTATAACATATTAGTGGCCTACCAGACTAAACACACCAGTGTATCTCTGAGCTTATGCTGGAGTCCCAGAGATATTGCTGTGCTGAAAACCTTGTTTTAAAGCTCTGCATTCATGTTCATAACTTCCTTGTTGTGACTATAGTAATACAGTATACTGTAGGAGAACACAACTCACAGACTGCACACCATGTTAGGGCTAGCTACTTAACGGTGTAAAAAATTGGCTCTAGAAGATTTGGTCATGTTGAGTTCTTCTTTCAGCTTTTCCCAGTTAGGGGTCGCCACAGCAGAACAATGTTCTGCAGAACGATTGGGAGTTGAGTTGTCAGCCCGGCGCCCAACCTTCCACAGAAGGCACACATGCACACACACTCACACCTAGGGCCAATTTAGAGTGTCCCGTCTTTGGATGTGGGAGGAAACCAGACCACCCAAAAGAAACCCATGTGACCACAGGGAGGACTTGCAGACTCTACAACAGAAGGCACCCCAGCTGAGAATCAAACCAAAGAAACTCTCTTGATGTGAGGTGGCAACACTAACCACTTCACCACCATGGCTGCCCTGATTTGGTCATGTTGACTAATGTCACCAAATGGGTATAGGTATTTGCCAGTGATAAGTGGGTTTAGGGCCTCCCCTGGTCTGACCTACTCCTGGGACCCATGATAATGGTGGAAGGGGTATATGTGCACTAATTGTCCAGTGTGTACAGTTGTCCACCTTGAGTTCCCTGGGTAGCTCTGTTAAGGGAAAGCAGGACATAAAATCAATCAACTTGCCAAACAAGAAAAAAGAACTGCTGCACTCAGTGTAGGTTCACTGACAGGCTGCAGCTGCTTGAAAATGGATGACATGATGGTAAGGAGGAAGCTGTGCATCTTATGTATCCAGTAGGAAAGAATGGAAAGGCAGTGCAACAAAGCCACTTAGCTTGGGTTCAAGAGTCTACTATGCAGGATGAGGGCAAACTAGAAATGGTGTGGAAATAATGGTGAAAGAGAGGCTTCAGAAGGCAAGTGAGCGATGTCATCAAAATTAGTGACAAACTCAAGGCAATCTGTCTCTAGTGTAAGAATAGGACATTATTCATAATCTCAGCCTATGCCCCACAGCAGGGTTGTGAAAGTGAAGAAAAGAGTGCATTCAGACAGCAGTTGCCAGACCTACTAGATAATCAAGCAACACAACATGAATTATTGTCAGTAATGGGTGACCTGAGTGCATATATCAGGACAGACAAAAGAGAGTATGAGGACTGCCTTGGTCCACAGGTATGGGGTGTAACGGCTATGCTATCCCAGGTCAGTAGTCAAGGAGCCTCAATCCTCAACACTGATACTGGTGAAAGACCATCACTAAAAACAGGAATGGATTTATATAGTATTTTAAGATGCAGCTCTCTGCATCAAGCACAATTTTTGCCAAGAGCACACAGGGAACACACTCCAGACCTGGGACTGTTCTCTGTCTCTCTGTCTCTCCTCTGTCTCTCTGTCTCTCTCTCTCTCTCTCTCTGTCTCTCTGTCTCTGTCTCTCCAGATCCCAAACAAGATTCACTTTAGAGCACTAAGTCCCAGTTCAAAGTAGCTGATACACCCATACTTGGGTATTTGATTTACACACACACACACACACACACACACACACACACACACACACACACACACACACACACACACACACACACACACACACACACACACACAAACACTCTCCTGGGAAAGGCTGGCACAGAGCATCTGGAAAGGCCACAGAAATACCTCACTAAAAGAATCACAGGCCTAAAGTAGATGCCATATGCTGGCCATCTAAAAAAACTCCAGCTATACTCTGTGGCATATCGTCTACTCGGAGGCGATCTCTGCTTAACATACAAGGCCATGTCAAACCCTGAGCTGTTGGACATGCTCCGCTTAAAGAAATTCCAATCCCTCAGAGTCACACACTCCAGGGATCTAAACCTTGTCATCACAATGAACAAAACATGCTGGAGGGATAGGTTCCTGACCCAGAGACTCCCCATACTCTGGAATAGACTTCCCATACATGTCAAGCAGAGTGCCTCCTTGGCCCTTTTCAAAAGGAACCTTGATGATTGGATGGGAGATAGGAAATTCACCCTGGGGATCATGTCAGTCACCGTGCTAGACAGGGGTCCAGAGAAGTAAATATTGTGGGAAGAAATATCCAGGGAATTGTTATGGCTAGGCTTGTATAGGCCCTAGGGCTGATAGCCTAGTACCAACCTATGAACCTATGTACTCCTTCTGCCCAGACTATAAGGTAACCACACTGTCACCAGTTGGCCACTGTCAGACCTTTACTCTATCAATACTAATATAAATGGTAGAATATATCCAAAGCAGCAAGGCTTTTCAGAGTGGCCAAAGCATCACTAAAATAAGCACAAGTACTCTCAAAATGTTAAAAGTATTCTCTAAAAGACCAGCCACAATGAAAGGTATAAAATATTTAATAAATAATAAAATATAAAACAAGAGAATACTAAATATCTAAGTAAATAAACATCAGAGATTCAATCACAGGAAAATAACACGTTTGTACAGATTCACACAGATGCAGAAAAAGAGTGCTTAACTAATCTCACTGCATTTCCTGACTGTCTAAAGAATAACTGTTCCTTAGCTAACTTAATTAATGCAGCAAGGCAAAGTAGGATGCTGAGATGCTTACTTTCACAAGACAAGGCGATGAGTTTCTAACTTCTAACTGAACTGACCTGAACTGAATTAACTGAACTGAACTCAACTGACTGTGATAACTGAGACAGATCTTTTGTATATCCGGTTCCAAAGAAAACAAAACAAATTGCTGTTCTAGTTCCATCTCCTCAGTGCTGGAATGACAACACATTTGCCCACCTGACTCTGGTACAATACCACTCAGAACTTTGCTAAGATCTGTTGCAGTATCTGAATGCTATAGAAAAATTTCAAAAACTTCTACTCTTCTATTCTTCCAGAATTCTTTGTTAAAACATATACATTTAATCACTTATAAAATAACACCGTTGATACACCTTCAACACAAGCATTTGCCCAATTCAGCATGACAATCAAATGACACAAAATTCCAGCTTACTATACTGGCACATGCTATACATCCACTGCCCCACACTCTCTGGCACAGATGGCAACGCTTCACATCATCACATTCCCCCACCCCTTTGAAGATTCAAGCCAGTTTTTCAAGTGACCCTGGAAAAACATTGCTTGAGAGAAATGGACCTGTCTGGAAACACATTAACCTATACTCTGTCTTCAGAGTCAATCAGCATTGGCATTGCTGACCCCACTACAGTGCTGTAGTATCATGTCATATACCTACAACCCTAGGTTCCACCTTAATACCTTGCTATTCTGTTGGCTGACTCTATGTAGCCATGTTAAGGGATTGTGGTCTGTAGCCATAGTGAATTTTCCTTACATACAGTTAAGGCTGAAGTTTCTGCAGTGCCCATATTATGGCTAGATATTTTTTTCTACAGCTGCATAACATTCCTTCTAGGGTTTGAGTCTAAAGCTGAGATATAAAACTGTGTGGTCTTTTCCCTATGAGAAAACCTGGCTGAGTACAGCCCCCACCATATAGTTTGAAGCATCCACTGGCACAACAAATTATTTGCTGTAATCTGGACTAGTTACAGGGGTCCTCCCAAAGCCCCTTTAAGCTTTTGGAATGCCTGCTTGCAGGCTGGGATTCACACTATCTTATCTGACCCATTTTTCCTTGTTGGGTCTGTGAGACAGCAGCTATTGTACTATAATTGGGAATGAACTTTATATAGTACCCCACTGTTCCCGAGAATGCCCTCACGTGCTTTTTGGTAACAGGGTCAGACCACGCTTGCATGGCTTCCCTTGGGCAGGTTCTGGCTTAATCTTCCCACTTCCCACTCTATGTTCCAGGTAGAAGACCTCTGCCATACCCACCTGACACTTACTGGGCTTAATGATACACCCTGCCCTTTGCAGTCTGCCCAGGACCTCCCTGACATGCTGAGGCTTCATTATGTTAACATAATACAATTTGTGCCCCTGCCTCCTGCCTAGATGGTTTACCATGTAATTAACATCACTGACCTTCCTTACCACCTTGAAGGGTCCCTCCCATGCTGCCTGCAGCTTATTGTGTCTGACAGGAATGAGGACTGTAAAATGCTGTCCCACACCATACTCTGGGGCTTGAGCATTCCTCTCATAGCAGACCTTTTTCTGCTATTGGGCACCTTGCCATGTTCTCCTGGGTCAAGCCCATGAGCTCCCTAAGCCTTGTCCTGAGGTTTAGGACATAGGTCACAACAGACTCCTTGTGGGATTCAGACTCACCCTCTCACTCATCGCAAATCAAATCTAAAAAGGCCCCCTCACCCTTTGCTCATACAGCAACTCAAAGTGTAAAAAAATGTGGATTCCTGGGGTACCTCTCTGTATGCAAATAGCAGATGGGGAAAAAATTTGTTACACTCTCTCCTAAACTGGTATGCAAATACCCATAGCATGGTCTTTAGTATAGAGATTAACCTCTCCACAAGACCATTAGTCTGGGGGTGGTAGGGGGTGATCTTTATGTGTTGCACCCCACAACGCTTCCACAGACAAGCCAGCAGGTCTGACATGAAACTGCCACCTCTGTCAGTCAGTATTTCTCTTGGGAAACCTACCCTGCTGAAAATCTTTAACAAAGCATTTGCCACATTCTGTGCCTCAGTGGAGGACAGAGCCACTGCCTCAGGGTATCTGGTAGCATAATCTACTATCACCAGGTTATACCTCTTCCCTGTGGAACTTGAGGTACTCAGAGGCCTCACAATATCCATAGCTACCCTCTGAAATGGCTCCTCAATCACAGGTAAAGGCATAAATGGAGCTTTGACCTCACCCCCTGCCTTGCTTACTTTTTGGCACTGCTCACAGGTCCTGCAGTATCTTGTTGCATCCCTTGCAATTGCAGGATAATATATGTTCTGCATAATACATCTCTTGGTATGCTTTATGCCCATATGACCTGCCAAAGGAATGTCATGGGCTATGGCTAGAAGTGCCAGATGCTTGGCTCTGGACACTGCCAACTGCTGTAGTACCTCACCCTGTAGCCCTCCCTCAGGGGTCCACTGTCTATACAGTAACCCTTTATTTCAGTATACAGACTCCCCTTTTCCTTGAGCATCAGGTGTCTCCTTAGCTACCTCCCTCAAGCTTTGTAAGGTAGAGTCTGAAATCTGAGCCTGTCTCAACTCTACCTTTGTGACCCCTACCAGCTCCCCTTCCACAGGAATCTTAGTATCTTCTGACATTGGTCCTTCACTGTCAGCCTGGGTATTACCACTCACCTCTGTCCTTGCTGTCACCTTATCCATGGGTCCACAGGAACATCAGTACTTACCAACAGCTGTGACTCACTTTCAGGCTCACTGCTACAAGGTAGCTCCCTTCCCTGAAATAGCCACATCACCAGCCCCAGATTCAGGTGTGGGGTCTGTCTGGGTCTTCTCCAGGCTACCACACCTACATGCATGTCTTCAAGCCTGACTGCATGAAAGTGCATGCATATAAGGTACTGCATTATCAAAATCATTCCCTATCAAGACATCTGCAGGAATATCCTCAGACAGAGCTACTTGTTTGCTTCCTTTTCCACTTTCCCAGTCAAGGTGCTCCTTGGCCAGATGCATTTGGAATGGCATCCCTCCTAAGGCTCTGATTGGAGTGGACATCCCAAGTAAGTACTGCTTCTCTTTAACCACTGCAGGATTCACAGTGGTTATGTCAGAGGCTATCTCTCTCTTAGCAGTGGCCTGTCTTCCATCCACTAAGATACGAAACAAACTCCAGTCAGACATCAAAATTTATTAGAGCAAGAAATCTGGACAAAGCCATAAATAATGGGGGAACAAAGGCCCAAAATTGAGAAATTTTTAAGTACTGCTCTTGAAAATTTACAAAGTTGATAGCATTTTACATTAACATGAATTTTCTGAAGGGTAGGAAGTCTGAAACTCAAATGTATGCTATTAATTTTTTACTTCAGTCTTCCACAATTTGCCAGTGATTTACCAGAAAATCAAAATTTTATGCGGAACAGACCAAAAATGAGGTAAAAATATGGACATTATGTGAAAATCTGGACAGTTGAGATGTATGACTCCGGTGATAGTTTGGTAGCCCTGTTGTCTCCGGATAACTTACTACTGGCATGCTTTTATTCCCACTTGCTGGCTCCCTTACCTTTTGTTCACCACCTTGCTTCAATTGACATGTGTATGCTACATGGCTAGTCTGGTTATATTTAAAACATCTAACCCCTGATCCTGGCTGTGTACCTGAACTAGTGGCTTCCCCTGTTACTGCTAGACTCTGTTGGAATGATTTAGGCTGCCCACCATGGGTTCTCTTGTATCTATGTGGCGCACAGGGTATCCCCTTCTTGTGTAGTGATGCCCTGCTTGCTAAGTAGAGGTCCCCCTTTCTCCCCAGCTCATCTACAGAGTTACACTCCCTGTCTGCCAACCAGACTATCATGTCTTCAAGGCTTGTTCCCCTCACCAAAAGGTCTGCCAGTCTATTAAAAGTGGTGACCTGAAACCCACTTACCCACCTATGAAAATAAGTGCTTAACTCAGCAATATTATCGGATATACTTTGAGCTGCCTTGCATCAATGCTCTTGAAACTTTTTTCTGTAAGCTTCAGGTTTGAACTTCTAACAGTTCAATAAGCATTGTTTTACTCTATCATAGTTTAAACAATCGGTATCAGACACTCTAGAAACAGCAGTTACAGCTTTACTATGGAGTAAGGGGGTCAGGAACCATACCCAGAGCTCTTGGTCAGCATTATACTGTTTACATACTCTTTCAACTGTTTACATACTCTTTCAAATATATGAATAAAGCTATCAAAGTCATCCCCCTCTGCAAACTGTGGAAGAAATTTACTGACCTTTAATGCTTCTGGGGTCTGGTCATTCCCTTCTCATTACCTCCATGACCCTGATGGAAGAGTTCAACATCTTCCTCTCATGCTGTCACTGTTTCTCTTTTTCTTTAGCCTCCAGTCACTGCAGTCTCTCATTTTTTTCAATATCCAAATGCTGCAGTCTCACTCTGGTTTCCAAATGTCAGAGTTCATGCTGATGCTGCTTGTCCTGTTCTTTCACCTCCAAATGTTTGGCCTTCAGTTCATGATGACACTGCTTCTCCTTTTCTTTAGCCTCCAATTCAAGTGTCTTTAACTCTAGATGGATTTGGAAGTCCTCTGAGGAAAAGATAAACTGTCCTGTTCCTGAAGGCTGCACATCTCCATCACTAGACTGATTGTCCTCCTGGCTACTGGTCCATGCTGCAGCTGTGATTAAGGCTGAAATAATTTCCTCTTTACACTGGTTAGCATGCACCAGTCCTTTAGCTTTGCACACCTTGGCCAACTGGTTCTTTGTCAGCTTACCATAATCCTCTGCTGACATGTTTGCCTGCTTTTCCTGACTAAACTAAACTAACAAAAATAAATAAAACTGTTATGAAGATGAAACTCTGAATGTTTGCCTTGTGGCTGTTGAGAGTGTACACACCTTCAGTGACAACTGCACAGAGGCTACTGAAGTTCAATTAATATCCCACCCCTCTGCCACCAATATGTGACAGCCACACCATCCCAGGCCAGACATCAAAGAGCCTCAATCCTCACCACTGACACTGGTGAGAGACACTAACTAAACACAGGAATGGATTTACAGAGTATTTAAAGATGCAGCTCTCTGTATCAAGCACAGTTTCCTCCAAGAGCACACAAGGAATACGCTACAGACCTGGGACTGGACTCTGTCTCTCTAGATCTGAAACGAGACTCACTTTGGAGCACTGTGTGCCAGTTCCAAGTAGTTGATGCACTCGCACCTGGGTATTTGATTTTAATACACACACTCCTGGGAAAGGCTAGACTGCAGTGGTGGTGCTGCGGTAGCATTGTCGCCTCACAGTAAGACATTGTCCTTTTTGATTTTCAGCTAGAGCATCTTTTGTATGGAGAGTGGAGACGTGTGAATGGGTGTACCATCATTGAAGGTTGTGCATCAGGGCCAGCAATTCTGCATGTAAAAAATCTACTGCCAATCATTAGCAGACCAGAGTTCTGCTGTGGCAACCCCTAACCGGGAAAAGCCAAAAGACACAACAACAACACCTGGGAAAGGCTGGCACAGATTTACTAACAGTACCCCTTTTGCCCAGACTATAAAATAACTATGCTGCCACCAGTCAGGCCCTGTATGGCTGTTACAAAGGTATCCAATTATACTGTCAGTACTAATATAAATGATAGAGTAAATGACCGAAGCAGCAAGGCTTTTCGGAGTGGCCAAGACATCACTAAAAGTGTTGTTAAAAGTATTACAATAAACACTAGTGTTTCAATTACAGGATAAATAAAAATAACACAGTTGGACAGATTCACACAGATGCAGAAAACAGTGCTTAACTCATCTCACTGTATTTCCTGACTGTCTAAAAAATAACTGGACAGCCCAGTGGTGCAGCGGTAGTGTTGTCACCTCACAGCAAGAGGTTCTCTGGTTCAATTCTCGGCTGGAGTGCCTTCTGTGCAGAGTCTGCATGTCCTCCCTGCATTCATGTCAGTTTTCTCTGGGTACACTGGTTTCCTCCCATGTTACAAAGGCATGCATCTGGAGCATTTCTACATGGGCATCTGCTAAAAAATGGCTCCGTACCAAGTTGGACTTTCCTGGTAAACAAATGTAAATAAATAAACTGTTCCCTAGCTAACTTAATTAATACAGCAAGGTAAGATAGGATACTAGATGCTTACTCCTACAAGGCAATGTGATAAGCTTCTAACCGAACTGAACTGAACTCAATTGACTATGATAACTGACATGGATCTTTTATATATCAGTTTTCAAAGAAAACAAAACAAATTCTGTGCGAGTTCTATCCTCTCACTGCTGATTATAGAATGACTTCATATTTGATCACGTAACTGTGGTACAATATGTACTCAGAGCTTTGCTAAGATCTGCTGCAGTATCTGAAAGCTATAGAACAATTTCAAAAACTTCTACTCTTCCCTTCCAGAATTCTTTGTTGAAACATATACATTTAATCAATTATAATAACACTGTTGGTAAACCTTCAACACAAG
Source organism: Protopterus annectens (assembly GCF_019279795.1). Taxonomy (NCBI): domain Eukaryota; kingdom Metazoa; phylum Chordata; order Ceratodontiformes; family Protopteridae; genus Protopterus; species Protopterus annectens. The sequence goes on along the minus strand of NC_056748.1, from coordinate 449,949,430 downwards.
CATCTGTACAAATCAGTGCGACAGTCAAACAACACTAAATTCCCAACAAACCTCCAGTCAGCCATGCTGGCACATGCTACACAAGCACCAACCCACTCTTCCTGAGAGAGATGGCAACACCTCACATCATCAGATGGGGCAACAGGAATAAAGGAGGACATGCAATTCTAGACTTCTGCCTTGCACATGGCTTGATGCAGGCCAACACATAGTTCAGCAAGAAAGACAGACACAAGATCCCATGAAAGAGTGGAAACATGCAACTCAGGTAAGCTACTTCCTAGTAAGAAAAGGGCAGTGGGGTAGAACCAGCAATTGCAAAGTCATCCCCAGTGAAACAGTTGTGCTACATTCAGCTGCAGGGAGTGGTCAGAGAAAGTTCTAAGGTCAACAGCAAATAGGCTGAAGACCTGGAAATTAAGTATATATTGAAAGCACAAGAATTTAGGAAATTACTCAGGGCTCTAGCACCTCTGGAAAAATATGAAATAGATGGAGTTGAAGAATGGCAGAGCCAAGAACATCATGTGTGAGGAATACAGAACAGGTAAGTGGCTGAGCCAGATGTAAAAATAAGGTACATAAGGAAAGCTAGCAGTGGAAAGCGGAGGTCTGACGGCATGTTATTAGCTTAACATTAAACAGGGAGTTAATATGGATTTCAGCATATCAATGCTGCATTTGTAAGTAAAAGGTTAAGATTATGTCATCTTTTATAGGATATAATATTAATGTCAAAATTAATTTTTCTGAAAAGATTTCAGGCCTGCATAAACTAAAACACTGCTTGTGATTCCCTGTTGGGTGAGTAAAGAAAACCTATATCTTCTTGTCTGTGAGTGATAGAGATGCTTTCTATTTTATCTGCTCCATTTTGTTTTCTGTTTTAAGAAATCTGCTTGGCCTGGTGTTTTTGTTCTGTGTGAGAGGCAGATACTTAAATTATCTAGGCTGCACATTTTGTGTGTTTTTTCATTGGTTAAATTGTTTCTTGAGTGATAGTTAAATCCACAGTGAATTTCTAGGGCTTTGTCTTTTTCTGAAAAGATTTCATGTCTGCATAAACTAAATCACTGCTGATGATTCCCTGCTGGGTGAGGAAAGTAAACCTATTTCTTATTATCTGCCAGTGATAGAGCTTCTTTCCCTTTTACCTGCTCCATTTCATTTTCTGTTTTAAGAAATCTGCTTGGCCTGAGTTTTTTGTTTTATGAGAGAGATAGACACTTAAATTATATAGGCTGCACATTTCACATTTTTCTTTCATTGGTTAAATTGTTTTTTGAGTGATACTTAAGTACACAGTGAATTACTGGAGCTTTGTCTTTTCTGAAAGTATTTTAGGCCTGCATAAACTAAAGCACTTCTGGTTATTCCTTGCTAGCTTTTCACACCCACCCTCCACTTCATTCATCTGCTTTTTAAACCACCCGACTGCAAATTTAGCATAATAAACTCCTCCATCCCCTCTCTACACTACTGTTGATATCTTGAATTATTTATTTGCTATTCCTTGTGCTTACATTGAAAAAGTGCATTTTGCCTCTCATTGCCTGTTCTGTTGAGTTACTTGTTCAGAATTCATTATCTAGCTAGCTGTTGGATAAAGTAGTTTAGTTTTATACTCTAGCAAGCACTTGTTTTTACATCAAGAAGTTAGTGGAGTTTCCATTTAGTGTACTGGGAGGTAGCCTCATCTGTTTAAGTTGGGGAACCCTTGAGATTTCTGCATGCAGTGTTGTTGGCTGGAGAGCTTATTAATCAGCTTGTATTGTTTATAGTGCTTTTATAAATTCTGTACAATTGACTGGCTCTTGGCTCATTTATATAAAGTGAAGTATTTTTATTGAATAATCATACTTGTATAAGTGGTGTAATTAAAGTGCACTGCTCTATCTATATCTTTAAATTTGTTTGTGGTAGCATTTCACTCTGGACACTCCTTTATGGTAGTCTTTCATTAGGAGGACTGGGATTATTCATCTAATGACAGTAGGTATTTACTTGGTCTATCTGAGCTGGGAAGCACACGAAAAAGTACTAAGTATTGTTTTTGCACTTTTCATATATACTGTGGCTGTACTTTAGTAGTTTATAAAGTGTACTGTCTGCTGCTGCTTTAAGTAGTTAATTGCACCGTAGTACCTTGTATCTGTTCATTGTGGGGCCGTTGTAAGTAAATTGTGTGGTCCTTTTACACTTGAGCTACAAACCAGCTATTCTACATTAAGAATATGTTTTTCTGCATCCTTGTGGCAGAAGTGTGCTGATCTAACCTGTTTGAGTTGGCGATTGCTGGTGGAAGACTTACTGCGTGCTTTCCTGATTGGTAATTAGCTTAAAACTTGTTTCTGTTTGCTCATACTTATGCCTCGCGTTTGAGTGGGCTTTGGTATAGATACTCAGAGCAACTTCTCATTTGGTGACTGCTACTGATTGCTGAAAATCTGCTTTCACCTGTAGTAATCTACTACTGAAAAGACAAAAATAAGTATTTTTTGCACTTATCTTATCTTATATACCGTGACTGTACTTGAGCAATTTCTTAAGCTATTTGCTGTTATTTTTGCACTTTATAGCAAAAAAAAAAAACTGTAATGTCTACTGCTTCTTTAAGTAGTATCTGGTAGTTTGTGTGGTTTGTTGCACTTGGCCTCCAAACCAGCTATTCTACATTAAGGAGGTGTTTTTCTGCACCCCTGTGGCAGAAGTGTACTGATCTAACCTGAGTTGATGATTATTGGTGGAAGGCTTTATTGTGTGTTTTCCTGATTCGTAGTTAGCTTAAAGCTTGTTTCACTATGCTTGTATTTAAGCCTTGCATTTGTGTGGTGCTGCTCTTTATGCAGCAGCAGTTAGCAGTGCCCTATATAGATGCAAAAGCTTAAAAGTTCAGCTTTTCCCTAAACAGCTGTCAGGGAAACCCTTCCAAGCTTTTCTACTGCTCCAGAGAAACTCAGTTGCACACTGAGCATTGTTGCCTTATTGGTCAATGTCAGCCTATACAAAGTATTGGTCCCTCTTGTAGTTTTGGCACTAGCAGCAGAGTCCTGTCAAATTAATCCATTCCCTTCCCTAATAAAACATACAGTAAGAGCCTGCTATCATGGACGGGCAGTTTTCCATCATCTCTCTGGCCAACCTGATAGACATGGGCATTCTGAGGCAATCTAGTAATTGTCTCATATATTCTGACAACAACTTACTCTTGAAACAAACTGATACTTTATGTAAGAGATATAGTTATGCTATGAAATTGGAGGCAAGGGTGTCACATAAGGACAAATTTAATGCCAAGCAACTTGTCAGCACACACACATTTCCCACACTAAATAAGGACATGACACAAGCCCACATATGTGGAGGTACTCATGGGTAAATTATCAAAAGATCAGAGGCCTCCCAAACAGAAGCCACGTACACACAGAACAATACAAAAAGCAACCACAACACATAACACACACACATCAGGGTCTCAATAAATAAGCCCATAAGATGTAACCACAAAACCTAATGTATTGGTCATAGGTGACTCCATTGTGAGACACTTGATTGTTCTCCTCACTATGATGGATAAAGAGCAGGCTATGGTTAGCTGCCTGTCTGGTGCCAGGATCCATCAAGTCACTGAAGCACTGAGATCATTCAACCACAACTACTGGTATGACTCTGTCATAGTCCACATTGGGGTGAATGACTTGAGATGTACCTCACTGGACTATATGAAGAGAGACATAACTGAGCTCTCAGATTATGTGTCATGGGCAGGTAGAAGCCAAGCCTTAAGCAGCATTCTACCTCCTTCAAGGATTATGCCACATTACAAACAAAAACTGATTGACTTGAACAATTGGCTTAGCTTCTGGTGTCAGTCCAAGGGGATCTAAAATCTGTCAGCCTGGGAAGACATGGTTGACAGGCCATGCTGGTCTGCCAGAGATGGTCTGCACCTGTCTCCTTTAGGCTTTAGGATGCTGGCAAAGGCATTAGCCACTCCTATTGTGCCTTTTTTAGGCAATGTCAAAATAGCCAACTGCCCAACGTAACAGACTCTTCTCCAGATAAACTCAAGATACTGCTAATTAATACTAGGAGACTAAACAAGAAACTGCACTCCCTGGAAGTCACCAAGACATGGCTCAAATGTGCAGAAAGCACCCCGACCATGCAGGGCTACAATGCCTCCCATACATTCAGACCACAAACTGAGCAAGAAAGAACCAAAGGAGGCGGTGTATCCATTTTCATTAAGGAGAAGTACATCTCAAGAATGGTCAAACAGTATGAATCTCTTGAGCTACTCCATGTCCAATTAATTTTAGGCAAAGCCCCCTACCACATTATAGCTAGCTATAGTTCCTCCACCATGAAACAGGAAAAGCATACCACATACCTGGACTTACTAGACTCACTTGCTATACAGCCCAATACCTTACTCATGGGTGCCTTCAGCTGGGAAACATACACAACCACAAACATGCTGGCTCAGATGTTCTTGGTCTTTGTCAATGCAAATTCTCTGGAACAGCTAGTCAGCATACCCACAACATGAAAGAGCATTGCACCCCACTCCCCATGTCATGTCCTCCCTGGTAAGGCTAAAGAACAAGAGAAAGAAACTAATGTCCAAGAAAAAAGAGGGAACTGGCTCAACAGAGGAAGAAATCCCTCTCTAGCTTAAACAAACAAATTAGAGATCTTGTGAAATCCTCCAAAGATAATTATGAAGCAAAAATAGCCTCCCTAGCTAAGGATACTCACAAGGTATTCTTTAACTATGTCCAAAATCTAAATGGGAGTACCCTGCTATGTGCTGAACTGGTTATGCATGGCACCACCCATACTCAAATGGAGGTAAAAGCCATCCTGCTAGCCAACAGATGTGGAGAAATTTCACCCCCTTGCCCCCTCCAGTCATCTACCAAAGTATATCTATCACCATTCTTCAGCCTGTTATTTCAAGAGAGCAGGTCATCTCGGTGCTCTCCAAGGCTTAAAATACAGCATCCAGTAGGACTAGACAACAATATGGGTTACCTTTTAAACAACTTAAAACATGACCTAGCAGACCCATTTGGATTCCTGTTTAACCACAGCCTGAGAACTGGCTATGTTCCAACAGAATGGAGGACAGCAACAGTAATCCCTCTGCACAAAGGGGGATCATCAACCAACCCTGGGAATTATAGGCCATAAGCTTGACTAGCCTCATTTGCAAGGCCATGGAAAGAATTATTATGGACCTTATTAACAAGGACATAGGTAATCTCCAAACTCTGAAACCAACCCTGTTCAGATTCAGTAAAGGTAGATCATGCCTGGGAAACACAGTTGACTTCTTCAAGAAAGTCACCAAGGGCCTGGATGGGAGATAGACAGTGCATACCACCTATCTTGATATAGCCAAGGTATTTGACAGGATCCACCACTCTGCTATTATAGAAAAACTCTCCCAATTAGGAATTATACCCTACATTAGCAGGTGGGTACCCAACTGGCTCACAGACAGGACAAGTACTGTCAAAGTGGGTGACTTCACCTCTAGCAAAAAACATTGTCACCAGTGATGTACCATAGGGTTCTGTACTGTGCCCCTTACCATTCAGAATTTATTTCTCAGAAGTCAAGGCAATCTTGGACAGCCTGTGGCTAACCAAGTTCATTGATGATTGCAAATTGGGACCAATTGAGTCCCCCAATGATGTTAACATACTGCAGACAGGGTTAACACAGACAAATGATTGGTGCCAAAGCCATCGATTTAAAACTAAATGCAAAAAAATGCATTATTATTCCCTGACATCCCTGCTAATTACATTATAGACAGCACCCTACCTAAGTGTAGACCCAGTTGTACATAAGTGTAGACCCAATGGTACATGATCTGGGTACTCATGTTGATAGCAATCCGAACTTTGACCCTGTATCCACAGTAGTAAGGAAATCCTTCTATGTGGCACATCTTATATGTAAAGGCATTGCATCTAGATCTAAGGATGTTATAATTCCACTACACTTGGCCCTCATCAGTCAATTAATTGTGTGCAATGCTCCCTTTTGCATGTGCCTCACCCATCACTTGCAACAATTGGAGAGACCATAGAGGCTTCTCACCAAGAAATTACAGGGTGCACAATACAAGTCTTATGTGGAAAGACTGAAAGCTCTGTCACTGTATTTCTTCTACATTTTGGTAAGAGATGACCTGTGCCTGGCTTACAGGGCAGTCTCTGACCTGGCCTTGATGGAAATGCTACACATTCATAAATCAAACTGAACAAGGGTCACTCACTCCAGGGATCTTAACCTAGCCTCTGACATGAACAGGTCATGCTAGAGATATAGATACATCCACCATAGACTGCCACTTCTCTGGAGCAAGCTTCCATTTCACTTGATACAGAGCCCCTCCCTGAACCTCTTCCAACACAGCCTAAATCAATGGATGGGTGACCATAAATTCATTCCTGGGGTAGTGCCCATGTCCGTCTTGGACAGAGAAAGTTGGTATTAACTACCATAGACCTTACTTCTGTGAACTTTACTTACCTAACCACTGACAATTGGGGCAACTCGGGATAAATATGGCTAGGCTTGTAAGGGCTCTAGGGCCTTTAACCTAGTAACCTTCTATGAACCTATGAAAAAAGGCTATACCTGTAAACTATGTATCCACACATTAATTAGTTCAGCAATATCATATTTATGGGGACATGGTAGCTAAAGCTATGTGGGAAGAAACTAAACAAAAGATAATACAAAAACTGAGAAACTGGAAGCTTTTGCCTATGGATGTGGATAGCAGTATATAAGCAGTAAAATGTTTTTAGTCCCTTTAATTTTATACACAGGTCAAACATAACTTTATCAACCAGAGGAGAAGTTGTGGATACTAATTAATAAAAAGTTGAAGGATTTTATCTGGGAGAGGAAAAGGGCAGGAGTCAAGTGTGATAACTTAATCCTTTCAATAGAGGAAGGTGGTTTCTGATTTGAAGGGACATTTTAGAGCTACACAAGCAGAAATCTACAATTCAAAGTGGAACGGGATGATGAGGAAGCAGGGGAGAAATTCAAGAAATAAGGAGAGAGTCGGATTTTCAATACAGATCCTTTAGGAGAATAGTAACAATGGTATACAATGAGGATCTGAATGGAGCGATGAGGGATCCAAATGGAGACAGGATAAATTAGCAAGCAGAGTAGTATTGCTGGAATTGAATTCATCCTTAAGTCTTGATGAGTACCTTTATGAGGTGGATCCTTTTTTTCACAAAATCTCATCAAAATAACACTGATCTATAGATTGTATTTTATATAGCATATATCATGGACAGAAGTAGGTTAAAAAAATTAAAAGCTAGGTGCATAAGAAAAGTGCACAATCCTTGTAGGCGCACTGGTGCCAGCAGTGGAAAGAATGACAGTGTAGAATCCTTACGACACAGAAAAATTCCTACAATGGGGCTAGGCCAGGCTCAGGGGGAGGATGGCCCCCCTTTTCCAGAATTAAGTAGTAGTCCACAAAAATCACAATATTATATTCATAAAGTAGCTGAAACTATTCTAAGAGTAAGCCAACTTGAGAATAGGGAAAGGAGATTTTGTCAATAGGGATCATTGCAATTAGGGGTACAGAGTATAGTCAAGAGGGGGTTGGAATTTACTGGAGGAGGTTGGCAAAGGAAATAAGGTATTGGGAACTAATAATCGGAGAGTGACCAAGGTAATAGAATGGGAAGAGGATAAGAAGATATTTGGAGATCAGGCTAGAGATTGCTTTCAGTATCAGAGATTGATATTAGAGTGTAGGCAAAGACAAAAAGGGATGGGGAATCCTAAGTGAAAGACCTGCATTGATTGAGTTTTAGTTGAATTTAGAACAGATGCTGATGTTAAAAAAGGATGATTAGTAGGGCATATAAAATATTGCATGTTAAGTATAGGAATCAATCGGAGGAGGTAAGACATGACTGGGAAGAGAAACTGGATTAGCAAGGAATCAATGGGAGGATATATGTATGACTCCCAAATATGCAAACAAGTCTAGAAGATTTAGGATTTTTGCTTGGAAGTGTTTGCATAGGTGCTTTTATAGCCCAGATTTTTTCCTCAAGTAGATGGCGAATGTTGGAGGTGTGATGGAGAAGGAGGTAACTAGAAAAATATGTTTTGGGAGTATAAGGAGTTGGCTGACTTTAAAAATTCCCTACAGAATACACTGTCAGAAATACTGGGTGAGCAAATGACTAACTGAGCAAATTAATTTTTTGAGCTGGGATACATGATCTGAATTGCCTAGACATAGTAAGGCCTTGTTAAGTTTAATTCTGGTGGCTTCCAAAAAAGCAATTTTTAGAAAATTTAAATAGGAGTCTAAATGATCTGTAGTTGAAATAATGAATATTGTAACAGAAATAAAAGGACAATAAGTGTGATCTTTAGAAAAGGGTAGGAGCAAAGTACGTAGAAAAAATAGAAATTGTGGGAACAGTCCATGCAGAAAAAATATTTTGTAGGAGGAATGTGGTTTAAGAGAAACCGATATTAAAAAATGTATGCAATGTTGGCTTGAGTTTATTGTATAAAATAATACATGTGATGTGTAATGTTTGTAAATGTGAACTTGTAAATATACATACAAATATTTCAAACACAGGCATTAATATTTTTCTAGCCAGCCAATATCTTAAAACAGCTGTTCCCATAATAAGTGTCTAGACTGTTCTTAAACATATCTAAACTAGAGTTTGCTTTAATGTAATTTGGCATTCTGTTACATACATCAGCTGCTCTTAGACAACCAATTAGTACACATCTTATTCCTATAGAATGTTTTGCATAGGTTGTCTGATTCTCTAATACTTTTTGGTAACCCCAAACATTCCCAGAGGAGATTGTCTTTAAATGCCATATATACTTGAATAAGTTAACTTATTACTAGATTGCTACTTAACCTCATAATATATGATGACATCCACCCTAACCCAGGCCCAAAACTCCACTTGTTACTACAAATCCCACAAATAACAACCTTACTAGCCTACAGAACTCAAATAATACGATCAACTCATTCTTACTGTGTCATCTAAATATTAGAAGTATAAGCAAGAAAATTCACTACTTACATGCCTTCCTTGATATCCACTCCCCTGATGTTTTATACCTTTCTGAAACCTGGCTCAAACCACCTACCACTGATAATGAAGTTCTGCCCCCAGGATACAATATAGTGCAGCTTGATCGTATCTCATAAAAAGGAGGTAGGGTAGCCATCTTTTATAAATCCACTCTTAAGGTATCCAAAACTAGTAATCCAAATACCCAGATCACTAACAATGCAGAAATACTAGTCACAGAAGTCAAAATCAACAAACACAAATCTATAAACATTGTTTGTGTCTATATTCCCCCAGATGACAACATAAACACCTTGGAGAGTATCCTCCAATGTCTGTCCACTAACTACCCTCAAGAAACTATTATTCTTGGAGACGTTAATATCAGTTGGTATACTTGTGCTGCAGACTTCCCCTCAACCCATATAAATCTGCATGGCTTCTCTCAGTTAATTTCATCACCTACCAGAATTAATAAGCCCAACAATAAGGAAAGTGTCCTTGACTGGATATTAATAAACAATCCACCCGAGCTATGCCAAGCAAACACCCTAAAGATTTTAATGATCACTCCCTCACCTATGTAATTAGAAAAAGAAATGACATCCTTCATCAATCGACCTTTAAAACCATTAGAAATACTAAGAACTTTATTCAGACTAATTTCCTGAATGAACTTGACACATGTAACTGGTTCAACCTAACACTTCCTCTAGATGAAGCAGTCTCATACTTCAACTCTACATTTCTTGCTATCCTTGACAACCATGCTCCCAAATGTACTATTAGAACCAATAACAAAGTAGCACCATGGCTATCCAAGGATACAAGACAAAAGATTATTAGCAGAAACAAAGTCTGGTCCACCTGGAGAACCACTAAATCCCCAAAAGACCACCTCTTATATAAACAGTTGAGGAATGATACTAAGAAGGCTATTATATTAGATAAAAAGAAATACTACTGTAAACTACAACAAAAGCACCAAAACCAACCACAGAAATTTTGGACAGGCATTAATAAACTACTCCGCTCAGGTCAGTAAACTACCCCTACCCCCTTAACTACACTCCAACAACCTCCTAAAACTGTTGCCAATACCTTTAATACTTTCTTTACTGAAACAGTGCCATCCCTAGCCAACAGACTATCTCAAAATACCCTAACTACCACCAAACCCACACCAGATAATAAAATCCCCTTCAAGCTTCAACCAGTGCCAACATCTTTCATTAAGTCCTTACTGAAAAAGCTGAAACCCACCACCCTCTCACCAGACCTACTACCTGCTGAATATCTCCAAAAGGCAGCCAATGAAATAGCATACCCCATTTCAGTTTTAATCAATAGAACAGTTCTGGAAGCCCATATCCCCTCCATCTGGAAAATCTCCCACATTATTCCTTTACACAAAGGGGGAGACTCCACTGAACTTTCTAATTACAGGCCTATAGCAATTCTATCGCCTTTGGTTAAAGTAATGGATAAATGTATTCATAAGCAACTTCTTGCCTATCTGAATCAAAACTCTCTCCTAGCGACCCTCCCAACACGGATTTAGACCCTACCATAGCACAACCTCAACCCTTCTCTTCTTCTCTAACACAATAAACCAAAACCGCAGTAATAACAAGCTCTCCTCTGCCCTCTTCCTAAACCTATCCAAGGCATTCAATATGGTAAACTGCCAGTTACTCTTAGACACACTACAATCACTCCCCATAGATAACCTATCAATAAACTGGTTTCACTCTTATCTAAGTGACAGACAGCAAGCTGTACTATGGAAAGAGAATCTGTCATCCCTTTTACCAGTCACTCTCGGTGTCCCTCAAAGATCTATACTGGGTCCCCTCTTATTCTCCTTGTTCATTAATGACCTGCATAAAGTCATCTCAAGTGCAACTTGTATTCAGTACGTAGATGACTCCACCTTAATCTGCTCTGCCACCTCCCCCTCAGATCTACAAGCTGTGTCACAAATCACTTTCAACCAAGTAGAGAACTGGCTGACAGGTCGCAGACTACTACTAAATCCAAAAAAAAACAAACAAAAAAAAAACTATTGCTCTTCTCCCCCACTCGCAAGATCTCCTTACCACCTCTCACAATAACATCCAACAATGGTACCATAATTTCCCCAGAACCTAGCACTAAGCTACTGGGAGTAATTATTGACAATAACATTAAGTTTTATGCTCACATAGACAAAACTATTAAAACAGTCAACAAGAAACTATGCTCTTTATATAGGATCAAACAATTCCTAACCCCATGTACTAGAACTGTTATTGACCGTACACATCTGCTATCAACTCTTTTTTATGCCTCAACCATCTTTGCTAACCTATCCAAATCAAATCTCAATAAATTGAATAGCTGCTATTAATAACATTGCAAGATTTGCCACAGGGTCAGCTTTTAGAACACATCACTGTGTTAACCTCCAGTCATTAGGCTGGCTAGAATTACCCAACCAACTGCAATATCCCAACTAATAACTATTTATAAAATTCTCTACAACCCAGACAGTACACCTGTACAGAAAAACATTATCACCCCCTACAGTAACCTAAGGACTCTTCGCTCTTCCAACAAAGTACTAGTGCAGGCTGTTAGAACCAACAATTCAGCTGGTGCATCACTGTTCTCTAACTCTGTCGGAAAAAAAATGGAACCTTCTTCCTACGGAACTTACCAATCAATGACCCCTCCTTACCCCAATTCAAAGCATCTCTTACGAAATACCTAAAAATGCACTGGCTTTGTCCCTGCACAAACCCTGACTAACCCCCAAACAAACAGAATCTGGAAATGTGAACCTCATCACAAGATTATATCTGAGCCACTAACCACTTACATTTTGCATAACTCTCCCCTATGGAAAGACTGAGAAAGATGTCACTATTTTCTTTCTTAGATAACTAACTAGCAACCTATCCTGTGTGTATGTGACTTAAAATTGTACCTGCCTATATATAATGTTAAAATGAATATGTGACTTAAAATTGTACCTGCCTATATATAATGTTAAAATGAATATGTGACTTGAAATTGTACCTGCCTATATATAATGTTAAAATGAATATGTGACTTAAAATTGTACCTGCCTATATATAATGTTAAAATGAATATGTGACTTGAAATTGTACCTGCCTATATATATTGTTAAAATGAATATGTGACTTGAAATTGTACCTGCCTATATATAATGTTAAAATGAATATGTGACTTGAAATTGTACCTGCCTATATATATTGTTAAAATGAATATGTGACTTGAAATTGTCCCTATATATACATATTTTAAAATTTCCATTTTTGTAATTTCACTGTAATACTTTTTCACTGTAATTATACTAGTAATTAGTAATGTAATTATGTACACATGGAGCTTTTCTCTCTAGGCCTTCACTGAAAATGGATCTGTATCCAGTCGGACATTCCCGGTTAACAAATGTAAAATAAAATAAATAAAATAAATAAATAAGATCTCCTCTTAAATATCTCTATGAAAACTGTACAAATTCAGATACTTTAGACTTTCATAATAACTTAAATTTTCAAATCCATGGATGATATTTCCGCTCTACTATTTCCAGTTTACTGATTCTTGTTTTCTAATAATGTTTCCATATTGTTATTCCATACTTAAGTTTGGGTTGAATGTAATTAACAATGACTTCATCATTTCTGATTTCTTAGACTTTATAAATCATTTTATACAACCTACAGTTTTATAAATATTAACAAATTGGCAGATATGATTAAAAACTCAAAGCTGAATATGCCAATATAACCAGGTCCTTAAATGAATCTACAGTTTCAATCACTGTGTACTGTATTAAATATTCACCTTTCAATTTATGTCTTCCAAATGTTATATGCTTAATTTTTATGTATTTAATAGCATATAATTTTCATGTGCCCAAATGGTCAATTTAGACAAGTTATTTTGTAGACATGCCCTATCTGTAGCTCATGTAATCAGTTTACCCAATTTCAAGTCATTTGTGTATAGACTGTAGAAGACCTCAGATGAAAAGATATGTCTGAAAGATTCAATCTAAGCAAGTATGGGTCTAGGACAAAGCACCATGGGATGCCTTGACTACAACCAAGAATTTTACCTGTGCAATTGCTCTGTGATCCTTGCCAAGTCCTATTTGTAAACCATGCAGCTATCCATCTTATCAACTGTACATAAAACCTAATTTTTCTAATTTATCGATCAGTATTTTGTGTATGACCCTGTCAAATGGTAAAGTTAAAGCTACAAAAACTGCATCCCAGCACAATTTTTCATTTATAGCTCTTATTATCCACCTTTTCAATTTTGACAATAACTTATCCAGTATTACCTTCTTCATTATTTTTCTACCAAATGAAAGTAGAATTAAGGTATTGTATGACTCTGGGTTTGTCCTACTCTCCTTTCCCTTAAAGATATGTATAATAAGCACATGCCTCCAATCTTGAGTAATCTCCCCATATTTATACAACCTAGAAAATAATAGATATAATGGTACTGTAAGTTCTTGTTGAAGTGTTCTCGGGTAATTTTTTCTAATTCTGTCTCATTCCTGTACTTTTTTGGACCCAAGTTTGCATAGTTCTTTTTCAATATAATCTAATTTGATTTTAGTATCTGAGGTTACCTGGATGTTACTAGGACAACTGGGGCTACACTGTTTTGAATAAGATTTTGTAAATATATTTACAGTCTATTGTGTCTGAGAATAAATTTTAGAATCTACACGCAGTTATTCAATTTGTATGTGTTTACTCCTTTCACATCTCATGTATCTTTAAAATGGTTTTCTGTTATGCTCAATATCTTTATATAAATATATTTCCAATTTTTCTTGATCTTGTCTTACACTATAGGCAAAAACAAAACCACTACACCAGATAAAATCTAGACCAAGCTGAAAAAATATAATGCAAGAAATCCAAGCAGGCAAAGGACATGCACAACATAAAAACAAACAATTGCATATATATAAGCAGACACACCTGTAACTACTAAAAAATATATATCTAACAACCAAGGCAAGCAAAGTGTATTAAAAGGGGGAGGGAGATGGTTAACACATGTAACTAAGCCTTCTATCCCTTAAAAAGGGTTCCACTGATAAAGCTTCATTCAAACCCATGCCGTTATCAGCTTGTAGCAAAACAATCCATTTTTGCTCAGTCTTTTCAAGTTTGTTCCTATTGTTACCTAGCTTTATAATGCTTGGCAAGATCTATATGATGAAAAATAGAAATCTATGGATAGTACCTTCTTCAACAGTATGTTTGGTCACAGTACTTCTGGTGTCTCCAATGTTGCTGTAATATATATGTTCCCTAATCCTGTCCCTCAATGGTCTAGTAGTCAGTCCACCAATTATATGTGCTTAACTTTCTCCCTCTCCCTTCTTGGTTATTAGATATATATTTTTAGTAGTTATAGGTGTGTTTGCTTATATATATATATATATATATATATATATATATATATATATATACATATATATATATATATATATATATATATACATATACATATTATATATTATTTATTTATGCATATATTTTCTGTTCATATTGTGTTTTATATATGCACATTTTGTTTATGTTAGTAGTATTCAGCTATGATGCTTGGTTTAGTTCACACGCACACATATATATATATTATTTTATATATTTTTTTATGTGTTTGTTTTTTTTGAACATCTTAATAGATTGAAGAGGGTTCATGTAGCAATTCAAGTTTTTTCATTGTAATTTTCATATAAGGTGTATCCTAAGTTAACCATGTGGATGGCAGGACTGTTTCTGCCTTTGTTGACACAGTTTTGCATTAAGTTTTCCAAAACATCAGTATATTTGCAATGGCATGATGAAATAGTTTATGTATGATGCACATTATATTGTTTAGATAGCTTCAATATATGTCCTACTTATATCTGAAATCTATTATATAAGTTGTGGTAGGAACATACTAAAAATGTACTTATTTTTCTAAACTGTTTGGTTACTTTAAATCACTTGGTTTCTTTACTACACCAAAGCCCTTACATGTTTCTTACTAAATAAATCATTTAGTTTTATGCCATGGGTGTCCTTTGCCTGCTTGGATTTCTTGTATTATATTTTTGGAGCTTGGTCTGGACTTTATCTGGCACAGTGATTTTGTTTTTGCCTGTGGTTACTTCTGATTCTCCTGCCCAGGAGCATGGCTGAAGGTTTGAACATCGAGCTAGATTTTCATCCTATTGCTGGTGTATCTTCCAGAAAGAGGGACTGCTTTAGTAATTTGCTACACAGTGAAGGTAATCCACTTTTATTTCTGGAAATGAAGGAGGCTAATGAAAGTTACAAATTTGATGGTGTAAATGTACATGAATATCTGAAACTTTGTAAAGAGCTTGAAGAAGCTTTTGTCAAATTAAAGAAATGGCAGTGGAAAAAGAAAATATCTTGAAGCATGTGTACATTTTAAAATCATACCACGGGAGTTACGTGTGTCAAAAGTGCCCACATATGGCCAGTTTTATCCAGATTTACTATCTAAATGGGAAAAACTGAACTTAAAAACTAGCTATGGCTATACGCAGTTGCTGGTACAAAATTGTGTTCAAGTTGAAGAAAATTTTGTGACTGAACTTCACTTGACTAAAAAGAAATTGTGTGAACTGCTACCTAGAATTGTAGTAGATAAAGCCATAAAGGAGGTTACAAATTTTCTTTTGAACTTAAGGTACAGCAGCAAAAAATGAACAAGCTGGAGAGAGATTTTAAAGCAGGCAATGTTTTTTCCTGGCCTAATGGTTAAGAGCATAAGTTTGCTAAATCTGTGAGTGCTGCAGGTCTTCCATCTAAAGACTATAATTCTTTTCAAGAATTTACTGGGGCAGGGCCAGAAACACCTGTGACTACTAATGTTCATTTTTCTTCTTCTTTGGATGCAGCCAGCATATCTAGTGACAGTGGCATGACTGCTTTATCTAACTCACAAGTTGTGAGACCTAAGACCACTACGTTCTTGACCAATGATAAATTTGTTGCTTTTAATTTGCCTCTTTTCATAGGGAATATCAGAAGGAGACAGATCACCCAGTCAAGGGAGGAAGCATCTGAAACATTCAAGTGGACAACTGAACATTCCTTCAATGTTTTGGAGCACAGTGAAAGACAATTAGTATACAATTTATCAGACATTTGTTTGACTGATGTTCAACTATGAGTCCTTGATAAAGGACTTTTTTATACCTACAGCTAGTAGTGCTTTTAATGATGTAATGGTAGATCTAAAGTTGCTTTGTCGTAATGTGATGTTGAATTATATGTTTTCTGATTCTGCTATGTAACCTTCAGCATTCAGGAAACCAAGTGTATTTTGTTCTGATTTTTACCCGTTAATAGAAACATTTTTATGGATGTGTGAGCATGATTTATTACAGTATTATAATGATCCAGTAAATAAATGTAATAGGTTCTATAACCTTACATCTAGTGAATTTTCTGCTCTACAGGAGTTATAAGCTAATCAGGACATTACTATTTCCCCATCTGATAAATGGGGAGCTATAGTGATTCTCAACCATAAAGATTATATAAAAAATATGACTTTAATGTTGTCAGATAGTAGTACTTATAGATTTACTAACCTTACAGAGATATAAAAACTTATAAATGATATTTATTGTGAGTTATTTAACTGTTTGTCTTCCAGGTATATTAGTAAGGAGTTATATGACTTTTGTATTGTTGAGAAACCTTTAATACCTCTCATAAAGGGATTGCCTTCTTCTTTCGGCTTTTTCCTGGTTAGGGGTCGCCACAGCGGTTCACCTGTCCGCTCATGATTGGCAGTGGAGTTTTACAGTGTCAAGTTGCCAGCCTGGTGCCCAACCTTCCACAGAAGGCACACACACACACACACACACACACACACACACACACACACACACACACACACACACACACACACACACACACACACCTAGGGCCAATTTAGAGTGTCCAATCCACCTGCAGCATGTCTTTGGGATGTGGGAGAAAACTGGAGCACCCGGAGGAAACCCACGTGACCACAGGGAGGACATGCAGACACCACACAGAAGGCACCCCAGCCGAGGATCGAACCGGAGAATCTCTTGCTGTGAGGCGACATTGCTAACCACTGCACCACCGTGGCCACCCTCATAAAGGGATTGCCTAAAATCTATAAATCTTTATCTGACCCACACTATAGGTCAGTTGTGGCAGGGTGAGGTTGGCCCACAGAGCTCATATCCATTTATTTAGAAAAAACTCTACATCCTTTATTAATGAAGTCATCCACTATTTTAAAGGACTCACAGCATTTTCTTACTATGCTATATGATAAGTTACAGGAGGTGCTATTGTGTGATACAGATATGTTCATTTCTAGATATGTTAGTTACTATGGATGTATGTTCATTATTTACATGCATACCAAATGATGTAGGCATCCAATGTATGAGAGATTTCTTGCAAAGTCATAGTGATTTTGACAATGGACACATACAGACTATATGTATGTTAATGGAATTGGTGCTTACTAATAATGTATTTGTGTCTGAAGAGAAATTTTACATTCAACAATATGGAGTGGCCATGGGCACACCATGTGCCAACTCTTATGCCAATATTGTAATGGCACAATGGGAAGATACTGTGTTGTTGAATAATGTTACTTCTAGTAGAAATTTGTTACATTATAGTCATTTTGTGGCTGATACATGTATCTGGAGAGGTTCCACAGAACTATTTGAGCAGTTTGTTTCTTTTCTAAATGAGAGTACCTCTTTCTTGAAGTTTACTACACATGCATCTCTTTATGAGATCAATGTTTTAGATGTTAAGCTAACAGGAGAAGGGCATGTTCTGCACACTCAGGTTTATAGGAAAGAATGTGGGAAGAACAGCCTGTTATGTTCTAGCATGCATCCTACATATGCATTTAAAAGTATTTTGAAAGGACAGGCTCTGCATACTTCTAGACTTACCACCAAAGATAGTACAATGTTCCAGCAAGTAGCTTATCATTATAAGAAAGAGTTCAGGGATAGAGGATATACTGAGGCTGAATGTGTTGAACATTTACAAATGGCCTATGTTGAAAAGGAAGGTATAGGTAATCTTTATTTCTCAGAAAGGAATATGTCACTGCTTAATAGGATGGATGGTTATCATAAAAAAGAATGTAGATTGTCTACCTTATACCTCTGACAATAAGAATGTTATGGATATTATACGTACAAATTGTCATGTCCTAGCAGCAAATAGTGGGCTAGGGCAAGTTCTGGGGACATATCCAAAAGTTACCTGTAAAAATTTGAAGTCATTAAAACATAAGCTTTGCCACAGAACTGTCATGGTAACCAGTAAGACTACTTCTAAGAGACAAGGAACATTTGGTTGTAGACATTGCCATTTTTGCAAGTATATTGCCAATAAGAACGTTTTTATACATCCTGATACAAATAAAGAATAAATTTTTAGGCATTATGCTGATTGTTCAACTGCTAATGTTGTATATTTAGCCCAATGTGTTCAATGTTTTAAGTTCTATGTTGGCATGACTACTAGATCATTGAGAGATAGGATTAGGGAACATATATATTGCGGCAACATTGGAGACACTAGAAGTGTTGTGGCCAAACATATTGTTGAAGAAGGTACTAACCATAGATTTGTATTTTTCATCACAGAGATCTCGCCAAGCACTATAAGGCTAGGGAACAATAGGAACACACTTGAAAAGATTGAGCAAAAATGGAATGTTTTGCTACAAGCTGACAAGGGCATGGGTTTAAATGAAGCTTTATAACTGAAACCCTTTTAAGGGATACAAGGCTTGGTTAGATGTGCTAACCTTCTCCCCCCTTTTTAATACACTTTGTTTGCCTTGATTGTTGGATATATATATTTAGTAGTTATAGGTGTGTCTGCTTATATATATATATATATATATATACTTCTTGCATATTATTTATTTATGCATATATTTTCTATTCTTATTGTGTTTATATATATATATATATATATATATATATATATATATATATATATATATATATATATACACACACACACACACACACACACACACACACACATTTTTTTATATTATTGGTATTCAGCTATGATGCTCTTACATATTTATTTATATATATATATATATATATATATATATATATTTATTTATATATGGGTCCTATTTATTTTATCGACATTATGGTTCATCGAACCGTACTTTGTCGAAATTTCTTTAACGAAAGTGCATTTTGTCGAACATGCACTTTCACTAAAGTAAACAAATAAAAAGGAAAGCATGCAGTTTGCATGTTGCCTTAGTTGTACATCAACATATACTGTTGATGTACAATTAAGGAAAGTTTTGTTGAGATTGTAGTATAGAGGGGGTAAGGGAATATTCCCTTTTCCCCACTGTAGTACAATCTCTGATTGAGAATATTAAAGTAGGGGGGTGTGGGTGGTGCAGGGGGACTTGCCCCCCCCCCCCCTGCATAACACTGTTTAGTGTGTTATTTTACTTTTTTAGTTAGTTTTTGTTTTTTTATTCCGTGAAAGTGCATTTTCGATGGAATGCACTTTCGCAGAAGTAAGTTCGAGGAAGTACAGTTTGATGAACTGTACTTTCGATTTAAAAATGTAGATCCATATATATATATATATATATATATATATATATATATATATATATATATATAAAATAAACGTGGTTGTTTCTGCCACTTCTACTACTTCCATTATAGGGTTTTGGTGCAACAAGCAGTGGTTTGGTTAGGAATTTGTTATTCTGTTCTACTGGTTAAGTGAGCTGACAAGACATAATCCCTTTATCAATAACCACATCTTCCTTTATTTTTATATCACAAATATTCTTAATACATTATATTCTATATGTCTCTACCCTTCATAAGTACTCTCCAGGTCTACAACTAAATTTTTATCCTTCAAAACAATTCTTAAAATAAAACTGACAAAAAGCCCATGTAAGATGTAGATACTGATTTCTGTCTACTTCACCCAAGATTCAGCAACTGGTTTTCTTTCCTCCCTCCTTCACAGTCATTAAGACTACATCTTCAAACTCATGAGTAGATTAGCAAAAAAGAAACAATATCAACAAATTGATGACAAACACATTCACTTTCAGAAACAAACATGGATCACGTTGCATTTCATCACAGTTCATCTGATGATACTGTTTCTTTCATCTAACTGCTCTAGTATACTATTACTTACCAGTAAGGTTTCCTTACATGTGCTAGTAGTTCACCCATTTTCAGTTATTGTTTTAAACACTTACTACTACCTGTACAGTGTGTGTATTATACATGGACACTGGCTAGAACTTATCCTTTAGAATCATTACATTACCCATGTTATCAAGTCATAAACAAATAAAATAAAAGTAAATATCTAGTAGAGGCCAACTGTAAGGCATACCCTACAGATGATGAAGGACCAAATGACTATGTTCCAAAGGCCCCAGCACAACTGAAATGATATGTTATTGGAGTTAAAATCATTGTTTGCTAAATAGAAGATTGCTGTTTGCATGATACTGCAATGTGCTTTATGGAGAGTGTCTCTTTTTCCCTTGTTTGAGCAACTGTTGCGTTAGTATGTATTACTTTGGGGGTAGAGGCTACAACATTAACACCACCTGTTTTGATGTTTACATGTGGGTTGTATGGGGAAATATATTCCTCAATAACTTGAAATTTCACAACATTATTTTGAGATATTATATGTTCAGGATGCATGAAATAAGTGTTAAATGCCAATTAATAATAAAGTTTCAACCATTAGGGAATCACTTCTTTAATTTTGATTTTCTAATACAAATATAAAAAGTTAATTTCTGCATGTAAATCCTATTTAGAGATAACCAGCTTTAAAGTAATAGTTACAGGGATGGTGCACTTCCCATCCTTGTTATCCAGAAAAGAAGCTGCATGAATGGGATATGGATATAAGATGACTGAGTATTATATTTACACATTGAACAGTACAGTGCAAGGGCATAGAATTCAATGAAAATGTAAACATGTTAAAGTGTAGGTGCTGTTAATAATGCAAAGATCTTCAATGTGGTGTGAACATCTAAGCATCACACACCACTTCTTAGCATGATAAAGACAATAGAAGAGATATATTCTTTGCCTAGCAATAAACCAAAAAAGGTGATATCTTACTTGTGATCTTATTTTTTTCTTAGTTTGGTTTATTAAATGAGACATTTATTTTTCTGTAAACAAATACCTTCAAACAAAGTCAAACTGGTACTTTAGCGAGATCAGTTTTAAAATAATATCCAGACAGATGTTACTCTTTATGTCTTTGATGAGAATTTTAGACTGCAATGAAAGATGAAGTATTTAAAAAATTAAACAAAGAAACACCAAAGTAAGATGCCAGCAAAAGTTATAGTACTTCACTTACTAGGCGTGTAGGGTTACCACCTATCCCACTTTGCGAGGGACAGTCCCTCTTTGGGCAGTTGTGTCCTGCAAAAAATGTGAAGAAATGGCAAATGTCCTGAGATTTTAGGACAAAATTATGTTCTATATTTTATGTCATAGTTGCATAAAACAGTTATTCTGTATCTGAAACACCTAAATGTTATAAGAAACAGAATAAGGAACTAAAATGCTACAAGAATAGACTTTTATTCAGGCAAAAAACTGAAGTTCTGTCCTTTATACTGGCCGTGGGTATGTTTTGCCCTGCAAAATCTGATGTTTGTAGCACAAATGTCCCACTTTGGGCATTTGGAAAGGTGGCAACCCTATAGGCGTGCCAATGCAATTTCAGTTGTCACCTGGATTTAGTACCTGTTTAAAGACAGTTTTTATCAAGGCATCCAAAACTCCAAAAGACAGGTATCAAATATCAGATGTTAAAATAAAGTTTATAGATTTTGGAGTAGTCCTATTGCTAGCTAAGTTAGAAAAGTGAAATATCAGTGTGTCAGAATTGACCTGTTGAATAGTTCTTACTTCAAAATGAAGACATTGGGTGTAATGGCTTCCTATGTAGCAGATAGCTGAAATAAAAGCCTGATAAACCAGTCAAAGATGAGATTGATCAAAAAATATCTATCTGTCTATTTGTCTGTCTGTCTATCTATCAATATATCTGTCTGTCTATCTATCAATATATCTGTCTGTCTATCTATCTATCTATCTATCTATCTATCTATTATCTATCTATGTATCCATCTATCATTTTTTTTGCAGGTAGACCTGCTCCCACCCTGCATTTCACTTGTGGGGACTCCCCTTACTCAAGCATACTAATTCCACAGTCCAACAATTGCTTAGAGATTTCAAAAGCTCCAAAACCTGGAATCATTGTGGGTACAGTAATAGAAACTTTGGTAAAAACATACAGTCAGTGAGTTGCCATGTTGTAGAACTGCACATAGCAAGTTATAGGGCCATCTGCTTTACACATGACCAAGGGTAGGGATGTCAGGCAAGATTGGCCTTGTCAATGCGAAACAGTAATTTTGGAGTTGGTTGAACTAATGTCAATGGAGGATGCAAGTACATCACTTGTAGGGGGGAAGGAAGTTTGTCTTCGGGTGACACTTTGCTACCTAACTTTTTGTAAAGTGCAATTTTGTCTAATTATGTTCAGAAAAGCACACGCAAAAAAATGTATTTTGATGAATCACACAAACTAGTTTAATTTTTTTAACATTTTTGTAAGACAGTGATGATTTTAGGTAACTGGAAAATCAAAGCAGGAGGAATATGTAGAATTCAATTTTGTTTTGAATCGGCACTTATTAATATGTAGGTCACACTAACAGCATTTGGGCAAAGTACCTACATGTAAGCCACAAACATTCTTGGTTGAGCTGGACTTCAGAGTTTGGTAAACTCAGCTACAGTATGGATGATCTAGCTATAAATAGACTGCTCTTCTTCAGAGAAAAGCTTGGGTCCAGGCTTCTGAATGTTCTAGAACTTATGGATGTCAAGGAGACTCCATGTGCAGTATATCTTCAAACAGCAGTGTCTTTCTTTCTCTGACACATTGCATATTGTATACTGGCGGTACTATGACAGCAAGTATAAATAGCTCTAATGTGTACAATATGATGTTTGTAGCCATATAGTTGCCAGTCTTTGTAGCGATGTTTATCATCTGAGGTAATACATGGAAGGCTAAAAACAGGAATAAAGAGACAGAGATGGCAGATGATACTTTTCATCAGCAAAAATGGAGTGAGGAATGAAAAAAGAGATAGAAGAAAATGCCAGGATACAATAGTCAATTTAAGAAATATATCTCCAATGTTACATTTGACTTTCATAAGGGGATAATGAGAAAATACAATTTCAGAAATAAAAGGAATCATTAAAGGTCTACTAACTGTGCTGAAATTTAGTGCCATTTTGTTGTCTAGGAAGATAATAAGTATAGCACTAGAAAAGGTAGTACGGTTACTCTTTAGGATACCCAAACAAATGGTCTGAGAAGTTTTGCTTGAATATGGTGGACAGTATTTTCTAGTATAACATTCAGATAAGTATTAATATTTCCATTCCCTTGTCATTATACTGGTCGTGCTACACCTTGACCTGCAAGATCAGAAATGGCTGTCTTCTACCTTCATGGTATGAGATTTGTAAGGAATGTAATTGTTCATTCTGAATAAGAGCTGTGTGGGTAATGCATTTGGATCTCCTAAGCAATAAGGTGTATTACTTCTCCCAATGCACTACAAATACCTTCTGTCCAAATAGAATGTTGAATATTAGCACAAGTCTATTCAGAGTCTAACATTTGTTCCTTATAATTTTGTGTCCTGCAGTCTAACTATATAATTGCCTGTTCATTTCTCGGCTGGAGTGCCTTCTGTGTGGAGTCTGCATGTCCTCCCCGCAGTCGAGTGGCCTCTGAAAGACATGCGTGAATGGGCGTGCCTTCACTGAAGGCTGGGCGTCGGGCTGGCAACTCAGCACCATAAAAATCTACTGCCAATCATTAGCGGACCGGAGTTCCGCTTTGGAGACTTCTAACCAGGAAAAGCAGAAAAGACAAACAACAACAGTCTAACTATGTAATTGCAATACATCTAATTTGATTTGACTGGACAAATATACAATGCTTTGTTGTGAACATCTACTGATCTAGCCTTGTAATGACGAGATGAGTCTGTCATAGCAGTTGACATATAAAAATGTAATTAAATGTGATTCAAATAAAGGAAAACATACACATTTACAACTTCATCTTATGTTTGTAGGGCAGACAAGACTGTCAAATTCCAGAACCAACAATACACATTGTATGAGACATATACAAGAAATATTTTATTTCCTGCAAGAATTACAATAATTGTAATGTATTACATAATATTCATAATTTAAGACAGAATTATTATTGAGATGCTATTTCAGACATTGTATGACTCCGTAACAAGGATCCTAAACATCAAACAGAAGAAAGTCTTTAATTCTTCCTTTTTCATCTACTCATTCCAGCTCACATTTACATAATTTCTGATTTTTCTCATTTGTGTGATTTCTAATTGTACTTTGAGTATGAAATTTTCCTTTTCATCAATGCAGTGTGAATTTTGTGTGAATTGAAAGCATTGTTAATTGCCGTGGGGTACATAGGTTCATAGATTAGTACTAGGCTAACTGCCCTTGTAGGCCATTTTTAGTCTAGCCAATTACCTCATGTGACAATCAAACCCTGCACCTTATATCTGTAAGGCAAACACCTTAACCATTATGCCAACATCTCCCTAAATAAGCACAACATCTTTTGTTTCTTTGCAGCAGAACTGAGATGAGTGTTTAAATGTACAAACTTCTTGCATTGGCCGGAAATCAAACCCAGGTCAACTGCTTGGAATACAGCTATGCTCACCACTATACTGCCAATGTTAGTCATATAATCAGTTATATTCAGATCTAAATTATAGATAAATGCATGCATTCATGTTGTATATGATTGCCACACTGCATGTGACTATGGATATAGTGCAAGACCATCTTCTGTGAAGGAATCCATATACTATCACCTTTTTCTTACTGTGTTTAAGGAAAAGTATAATCAAGAGTGGAGTTAGGCCTGTATTTCTAAAGCATCCCTGGATATCAAGAATATTTACTACACAATAGATTTATGAGCATATATACATGTATTATAAATTTTAATACTAGTTCATTATCAGATAGGAAGGAAATTATTACATTTAAAACAAACACAATTACACTTGTAACAAAGTTCAGCTCCATAGCTTCATAAGCAAATACTAGGATATCAGTCTGCAGATGATTACAAGCCTGGTCGATAAGCAGAGTTCAGAGTCAAACTCTACATGTTTTGTTTCTGAGGTAAAGACCTTAACATTATGCCAACCCCCCCCCCCTTCCCTTTGCATTTTAAAATACCTTACAACAGTTAAAGCTTGAAGGAATGAAAGAAAAGCCGCAAGTATTGTTCAGTAAAAGTTTTCTTACAGCAGTCTTGCAAACATTAACAGCTCACAGAATAATGCCCCCTGTTTCTGCTGAATTTCTCGCTACTAGTTAAATTTTCTTTATTATTGAGGTTAGGTTGCAATAAAATGATATAGCATTTGAAAATAAAAATGCAACCAAGCAATCCAGCACTGGAAGACAAGATGGCAAATATCTCCACAGCAACCATATATTTCCCCTTTGTGCTCAGATATGCTGGAATAAATGAAAGCCAAACACTTACAAATACCAGCATGCTGAAGGTGATGTATTTGGCTTCATTGTAGCTGTCAGGAAGTGATCTGGCCAAGAATGCAACTACAAAAGATACAATAGCTAAAAGGCCCATGTACCCCAACATGCAGTAGAAAAATGCATTCTGACCTTCATTACATTCTAATGTTATGTGGCTAGCTGGCAATTTCAGATTCATTTCTGGAAATGGTGGTGAAATAAGTAACCAAACAGTACATAGAATAACTTGCACCAGGCTGCAGCTGATAATAACACAATAGGGTAATTTGGCTCCAACCCATTTCCGTAACTTACTGTTTGGGTTTGTTGCTTTGAAGGCAATGACCACTGTGATGGTTTTAGCCAGTAGAGAAGATATACTTATACAAAACATGATGCCAAAAACTGTCTGACGAAGCACACATGTCATTTTCATTGGCTGACCAATGAACAAGAAGGAACAAAGGAAACATAACTTAAGAGACAGCAGGAGAAGGTAGCTGAGACCTCGATTGTTTGCCTTGACAATGGGTGTATCTCTGTACTTTATGAAGATGCAGAACACTGTAGCTGTGGTAAAACAGAAAAAGCATGTAATAGTAACCAAAAATGCACTGATGGTTTCCTCATAAGATAGAAAATCTGCAACCTTTGGGATACACTCATCATGTTGGTCATTTGGCCACTGATGATCTTGACATTTTAAGCAGATATTTGCATCTGTTGGAGCATAATAAAATAGTGATTTACTGAAATGCATCTAACATCACTACACTATTACAGTTAGTAAAAACAAATTAGCTTTTCTAAGATAACTGGAATGAGTTATTTTACTATGAATTATTAGTTGTTGATTCAGCTTCAGTATAGATTACCATATTATTCTGCTTTAACAGAAGAAATTTCATACATTTAGTAAAGGTTACAGAATCATACTTGGTAAACAATGTAATCTCTATTGTCTTATCCAGTCTTATCAAGGAGTGCTCATGGTG
Organism: Protopterus annectens; assembly: GCF_019279795.1. Classification (NCBI taxonomy): domain Eukaryota; kingdom Metazoa; phylum Chordata; order Ceratodontiformes; family Protopteridae; genus Protopterus; species Protopterus annectens. Next base: position 449,922,545 of record NC_056748.1, on the reverse strand, counting down.
TCCACATTCAATGAAAACCATTCATGTAACACACCGGTCCTCTCCTGTTTCAACATAAAAGAAACTAGGTAGTTATCTTACACATGCAAGTTGTATAAATAAATCAAATACCAAAGTATGCTATTTAATTGCAGAAGGGCAAGCATGCCGTCGTCCCCAAGTGGTGTCCTATACCACTGCACACTGTGTTACTTTCACAATCTAGCCACAAGAACAATCAATCAGTCTATGTAAAAACAATTGTTCTTCCTTGTCCATAATTATATAACCAAAGAAAGGCCATTCAGTATCTCTGACATACTGTCCTAATCAATCAGAATACATACTAAATAATAAGTAAACCTGATGAGAGAACATATTTAAACTGTTACACAGTGAAAACTTTCCTGACAAATTACAGTGATCCCATCTAAGAAGATGTGTCATATAATCCAGAAGTGCACATATATTGGGCCGGATTTACCAAAGCTTGCACGGAGTGCAAGAAGAATGTAGGAGCTCACAGAGGCAATATGTCTGCCATGCGATCCAGGTACAGCCAGCAGGGGCATGCACGAGAGCTGCTAAAGCTACTCTTGCACAGACAGTGTCATGGTATGCAAATTACATCATTTGCTGCTGAAAGCTATGCAAATTAGGTAAATTTGCAATCCAGGAAACACTAACCTGTCCGTGGAAGATTAGTGTTATCTGCAGAAATGTACTCCATTAGTAACGGAGTACAGTTCTGCAAATAGCTAAATGGAGCTATGACAGCTCCAAATAAAGGATGCATACAGTTGAAGTATGCCAATGGCCAAATATAAGGCCATTGGCATTTATAAATGTTTAAAATTATTAAAATCTAACTTTTTTTTCCCGCTCTCTGATGTTTAAGTGTAGCACAGCACTGCGCAAATGTGCGGCGCTTTAAAAAAACAAGAAAATAATTTAAAAATAGCCAAAAATAGCCATTTTCACTAAAAAACTTATCCTGCCATGCAGGTGAATGGCAGGCTGAAGACAACATGGCCACTGAGTAGTGGTTGCTAAGGGGGGGGGGGGGAGCTCAGTGTGAGAGATGTAACCGTGCATTAGTAGGCAATCCTATGCAAATGAGGATAAGGATAGTGAATCCCAATTTTCCCCAGCATGTGAGCCATGTCCCAAGAGTGTAAGTGTAGGAGTAGGTGAGTAGTAGAGCAGAATATAGGAAACATCATGAGGGGGTGTGTCAGAAAGGCTGTAAGCTTATTAGAGCACAGTGTCTTGTGTTTGCCCTGAGTTGCTCAGGATTGCAAGAGGTGTGTCTACAGTTGTCCTTTTTGAAAACCAGAAACCAAAGGCATATGCCGTGAATATATCTGAAATTTCTTGCAAACGTGCACACAACGTGTGTGCGCATGTGAGCTTGTTTGCGCGGCTTCCCTGGGCGGAAACAGAAAGGGAAAAGGAAGGAAAAGAAGTAGTAGGAAGTTAACCAAGGAGAAGTAGCAGAGCTGCCAGATGAAATATATCAGAATCAGCCAATTACCCAGGTAGCAGTCTAGCCCAGCCCAGCACTTTAAACTCTGCAAACAGCATTCTTCCCTGTTTTTTCCAAAGAACTCTGCAACACTGCAGTATACAAAGAGGGAAAGCTTAAAAACTTTAAAGTCAGACAAAATGTTAGGGCTGCTCTTGCTATCATAAACCAACATGTGCAAGGTGCTGAGGGTGGTGATGTTGTGAATGCTGCTGAGCAACCCAAAGGGAGGAGATGGAGAAGAGTGTACAAACCCAGGGTAACCTACCAGGGGCTACATGAGCTGGATATAGTGGAGCGCTATAGGGTGGACAGAGACCTCCTGCAGCAAATTGTTGAGCTGTGCCGGCCACGCCTCACACACAGAACCAACAGAGGGGAACCCATCCCAGTGGGAACCAAGGTATGTGTTGGCCTAAGAATACTAGCTACAGGTACCTTCCAAAGACCAACTGGTGATATGATGAGGATTTCACAGGCATCAGCATCCAGGGTACTGCACCAGTTCCTGGATGCCATGTCAGCACATGTCGGTGAGCACGTATATTTCCCCAATTCCCGTGAGGCATTGATCAGCAATATGCGTTTTTTCCACCAAATAGCAGAACACCCTAAGGTAGTGGGTGCAATAGACTGCACGCACATACACATCAAAGCACCACCCGGTGAGCAGGGTAGGGTCTACATCAACCTCAAGGGCTTCCCCTCCATCAATTGCCAGGTCGTGTGCAATGCCTAGGGCATAATAATGAATGTGTGTGCTGGCTGCCCTGGAAGTTATCACAATTCCCACATCTGCCATCTGATGCAGCTGTACCAGAGATTTGCCAATGGGGCCATCCCTGATGGTCACCTAGTGGGGGATACTGGATACGTACTGGAGCCGTGGCTGATGACACCCATCAGAAATGCACACACACCCGAACAAGAACTCCATAATGAGGCTTATGCACAAACAAGAAACATAATTGAGCATGTGTTTGGGATGCTCAAGTCACGGTTCCGGTGCCTGGACACATCTGGTGGAGCCTTGCAGTACTCACTAACTACATGTACCCAAATTGTCATTGTATGTGCCAAGCTACTCAATATGATCCTGCGGAAACAGCTGTAGCAGGAACAACATGGGGCAGGGCCAAACAGCCCCCCACCATTGCCAAGGCCTGCACAGGCACAGTGTGACTCAGATGAGGAACAACCTGATCCTGCCCCAGTAGGCAGAAGGAGGTGTGCCCAATATGCCCTGGCCTTGGCAAAGAGGCAACGCATAGCACATACACTGACTCAGTAGGAACCATGGAAATTACACCTTTCTCTGACTCACACATACAGTAAAAGGGATGCATAACTTGACACTACCTGTTTTCAAACTTGTATAGGGAGTGTAATATGTGCATTCGACATAGGCAGCCCTGCAGCACCACCTGAGGCATGAGTCCCTATTTTAAGCAATATAAAGCACTGCTAAGCAAAATTTACCAGTATTGAGCATATTTAAATACAATTGCACGTAGCTGCACACTGTGCTAACCAGCACAACGTCGGGCAATGTTGGGCAATGTTGGGCAAAGTCAGGCAATGTTGGGTAAAGTTGGGCAAAGTCGGGCAAAGTTGGGTAAACACACTCACACCTGCTTTACTGTTCCTTAACCAGTCAGGTCTGCCCAGCAGGAAAATAAAAAGCAGTGACAGGGCTCAAACTCAGGATACTGTGCACTATAGTTACAGCACTGAACAACTAAGCCATGACAGCATATCACTGGCACAGACACAACTTAAGTCACTCACACATACCAGTTGGGGGGGGGGGGTCACATACCTAACAGTCACAGCCAGCAGGACAATTGTAGAAAAACGCAAACACAAACAAATGCTGTATCCTGCCCTCTGAAGAGGCATATGAGTAACCTCCTTCCAGGCCTATGCAGACAGATAACAGCAGGCCAGGCAGTGTGATGTGGGTTGGGTAGGCTATGAAGTCACAAACTAATATGCATGTAATTGGAAGCTAAGGTCTGTAGTACAGTGGTATGCCTCAAGCCAGTACAATAGGCAACAGTACATACTGAAATGGAGTGCCTGACATAGCAGTGCAGGCCTAGCAAATGTGTAAGTGTCAGGTGTACCCCTCATTCTATGTACACCCACAGTAACAGTCAGGTGTGCCCCCCGGGTAGAAATGTACAAATAATAGCTGTTCCCCCTGTATGTAGAAATGTTGATAAGTCTATACAAATTGACTCATGGAAGCCCTGCAGGCACAGCGTGCTTCCTGTCGATGTACAACACAAAGGTGAGCCCTGAAGTAAAAACCAACTTGACTTTTCACACACATATAGTATATATGCCCATAGTGGGCATGCTCACACACTTTTAGCAAATTTCAGTCAGCAACATACTGAAAGGTCATACTGGGCATGCTCACACACAGGCCATGTCTGAGTACAGCAGTGGGCCACACATATCTGGCAGTTGCAGTTCTTACTCCAGGCACTTGTTACTATTCACCAATTTGCCTTGCGCACACAGTGATATGAAAACAGACCCATATAATATATTGGACCCCTGTCTTAATCAAACTATGTACTACAAGTACTTAAGTTGTTCAATGAAAGTGAAAATGCAAAGAAGATCAATAAATCTCCAATCAGTATCATCAAGAAACAATGAGCACTCCTAACCTTATCCAAGCCATGTTTTGGCAAAAATATTGTCAAAGAGTCCATACAGAACCAAGAAGCTTTCTTTCGCTATGTCATAAATATCAATGTAAACTCATATATGTTCTGAGTCAGTGCAAAGTGTAAATGAATACATGTACATGACTGACATTGCCAACATCTTGTCAGACAGGTTCATACATATTTACCCCCCTCTCACTGACAAAAGGGCCCACTACCATACCTGGAGATTGTGAAAACCCAGAAATCGTATATACAATGGTTAAACAGCTCTATCCAAACCTAAAAACACGGCGTCTATGGGATGACATGGTTTCCCTGGCTGTGTCATATGTGAACTCCAAAACAAACAGACCCTGCACCTGAACAGTCTGTTAAGACTCAGCCTCTGTACAGCAACATTTGGCACATTCCACAAGTGTCGGTGCACAACAGACCATGGGAACTATAGTCTTATAAGCCTAATAAGCCTGATCTGCAAGGCCACGGAGTCCATCATTATGGAACTCATAAACAGAGCTACTGGGAGCCTACAAACACCCAACCCTACCCATTGTGGTTTGGTCAGGGGCAGATCATGGTTCCCAAACCTGCTAGACAGTTTTCAAGGCAGTCACCCAGGACATACATCAATGAAATGAGCTCCACATGGCCTACATAGACCTTGAAAAGCCCTTTTCCAACATCCCACACACACATGTCATATCCACAAAATCAACAACCTGTGCATAATCATGTATGTCATCTGATGGATTGCCAACTGGGGCACAGATAGATCCCACAAGGTAAGAATTGTGGTCTCCTGTTCAAGTTGGTAACAACTGCTGTCCCCCATGGCTCAGTCCTGGGACCCCTCCTGTCTGGTGTATACTTTTCAGAAATACAGTCAAACACATGAGGGCTATGTTTAGCAAAGTTTGTGGATGACTGCAAAAAGGTTGTCATAATCGATGTTTGGGACAACAGAGACATCCTTAAAAAGGGTCTCAGTCAGACAGATGTGGTGTCAAAATTATGGCCTTCAGCTACAGTCATACAAATACCATATAGGTGCCAGCACCCTAAATATGGAGGTAATAATAAGGGATCTATGGACATATGTGGATAGTCATCTCTACTTCCAGAAACACATTCACAAAGTGGTTAGAAAATCATGCTATGTGTTCCCACAAATTGCCAAGGTCTTTGCATGTTGGTCAAAGGAGGTTCCCTCTGCTCATCAGTCATCAGACACATTAGAGACTATCACGGCACACTTGCGATGAATCTGACTAGGCACCTTCAGCAGCTGGAAAGACCATGGAAGTACTTCAACAAGAGGATTACTGGCCTCAAACAGTTGCCCCATGCAACAAGACTGAATTTAACTCAATCTGTACTCTGTTGCATACTGTCTACTCAGGTGATCTCTGCCCAACAGACAGGTCCATGTCCAATGCAGAACTGATGTACATGCGCTATCTGAAGTAAACCCAAGCTCACTGTGCTACATGCTCTAGGGATATCATCATCACAGCAATAAATAGAACATGTTGGAGGGATATATTACTAACTCACAGGCTTCCCTTGCTTTGGAACAGGCTCCCAACCTACATTAAACTGAGTCCCTAACTGACACTCTTCCAGAGGAGCCTTGATGAGTGTATGTGAAACTGAACTGCCACACCATGGGTCACTTCATCAGCTCTACTACACAGAGGCCTAGGGAACTAACCCCATGTGTGGTGATACCTGCACACTCTGGCCATACTAATATATGCCTTCAGGCAGATAGCCTATTACCTACCTATGTACCTATATATATATATATATATATATATATATATATATATATATATATATATATATATATATATGTAGGGAACAAGGTATAATAAGCCAAAGATGGATGGACAGAGATGTGTGTAAGAGAGTGACCATGACAGGGAGCCATCCAGGACTGTCCCACCCAGCACACATCCCAATGGCACAAAAGACATGAGGTGCACATCTCACCCACTGTACCTAACAGCCACCAGTATCTGTAAGCATTACAGTGTATGTGGTCCATGTGCCTGCTGTATAACATGACTGCACAATGAAGTACACATCTACTATCTGTAGACATGTACCAGTCACATAGGTTCATAGGTATGTAGTAGACTATCTTCACAAAGGCATATATTAGCCTAGGAAAGTTGTGCAGCTTTCACCACCCCATTCGGTAGTCTACCAAGCCCTAGTTCTAATACTACCCTAAGCCCCTTTCTAGTGGGGCTGCTGATGTGATGCCTGGCGTGAATTGTCTATTTCCCATCCACTCATCAAGGTTCCTATTGGAGAATGTCAGCGAGGGGCTCTGTCTGATGTACATTGGGACTCTGTTCCACAGTAAGGCAAGTGTCCGGGATGGTACTCTATCCCACCAACACGTTGTATTCATTGTTGTGATGAGGTTCATATCCCTGGCGTGTGTAGTGCGACTCAGTTTTGTTATCTGTAGATGGAGCATGTTCAACAGTTATGTGTTGGACATGGCTCTGTATGTTAGCCAGTGTGTGTCTCTGAGTAGGTGGTACACAACGGAGAACAGATTTAGTTTTACCAGTTGTGTTGCATAACACAACTGTTTGAGGCCAGTAATCCTCTTGGTGAGGTACTTCTGTGGTCTCTACAGCTGCTGGATATGCTTAGTTGAGTACATCCAAAATGGTGCATTGTACTCAATGATGGGTCTGATGACTTAAGAGTACAGGGCCACCACTACCTCTTTTGATCCTGATGCAAATCCTTTGTTGATTAGGTGGGCCACATAGGATTTCCAATCACTTTGGCAACATGGTTGTCAAAGGAAAGATGACTATCTACTTGTGTCCCCAGATCCCTTATTACCTTGTCAGTTTTAAGGGGGTAAACACCTATGTGGTAGTTTGTGGGTACTTTTTCACCAAAGGGGATTACTGTGCATTCTTCCACATTGAGCTTGAGGCCATGATTCTGACACCACACATCTGTCTCATAGAGTCCCTTCTGGAGAATATTTGTGTCATCCGTGGAATCTATTATGGCAAACACTTTACAGTTCCCAGCAGACTTAGTCAACCACAACCCTCATGTGTTGGCATGTACTTTTGAGAAGTCTACACCAAACAGGAGGGACCCCAGGACTGAACCCTGGGGACACCTGTTGTTACCGGTGTAGAGTCTGACATGTAGCCAGCAACTCTTAATTTGTGGGATCTATCTGTGAGCCAGTTTGCAATCCATCTTGTGATGTATGGATTCATGCCCAGGTTGGTGAGTTCATCTATAATACCTGATTGGGGAATGGTGTCAAAGGCCTTAGCGAGGTATAGGTAGGCTGTGTGGAGCTCATTTCAATCATCTGCAGCCTGAGTAACTGTCTCAAAGAAATCCACCCAGTTCAGGAGGTGTGATCTGAATTTGACGAAGCCAAACTAGATGTGCTCAACTATTCCCAATGTCTTTATTGTTGACTTTCATTATGACTGGCTCCATTGCCTTGCAGATCAGACTCGTCAGGTTCATAGAGTGTGAATGCCAAGGGTCTTTTGTGGCCCCACCCCTGTGGCGTGGGAAGAACGTTGCTGTACAACATTCTATGGGTACATGTCCTGTAGAGAGCATGTAGAGAGAGGTGTAGGTATCCTTGATGAATATGGATATATCCCCACCCTATGTGCTATGATCCAGGCTCTGATGCTGGAAGGTATGGAATGAGTAGTATCCTGGTAGCGCTGGTGTGCTCTCTGGAGCCTTGAACTAGGTTTCTGTTAGTGCACAGATATCAATATTCTCCATACTGAGAAGTGCCTCGAGTGTGTGTATCTGGAGGCTGAGACTTCTGGCAATGAGTAGCATTTAGCTCACTTTGTGGTTATTTGTGTTGGTTACTGGGTTTGGTTTGTCCTGAGTGACCGGTGTTCCACACCTGAAGTCAATGCCTCATTGGTCCGATCCAACTATAAGCTAATTACCATACATATCCACATTCTGCCCCCACCCCCATTAAGGAAACCATGTTAAAAATTATCTCCAAAGACAACTTCATGATTCTTAAGACAGAAGTGGTGAACTTCAGGACACCCATGCAGATGGACAATATAGTTACGATTACTGAATCCTACACAATTGCACTTTATAAGCACTTACATGAGTGCATGGATCATGCTATCCCAAACAGAACCAAGACGCTATCCTCCAAGAAAAGGAAGCCAATCTGGTGGGCCTCTGCCATAAACAAACTGCACAACAGAAGGAAGAAACTGTTGCAAAAGAGGGTAAAACCCATGAGTGGAGGAGCTCCCTGGTCAGCCTCAGTAAGAAGCTGCGATCCCTGATAAAATCCTCCAAAGCTAGTTATTTAAACAAAATCACCACTGATTCTAAAGACAACCACAAAGCATTCTATAGCTATGTCAAGAATCACAATGGCAACTCTCAGATCTGCTCTGAGTTACAGCACAATGGCACTAAATATACAGACCCAACTGATATTGCCAACATCCTGGCAGATAGGATCAGTGCTAACTTTACCCCCCCTCTCACCCATGAAAGAGCCCATCTCTATACTGGAAGAATACAAAGGTGCTGTCATCACGGCTGCACAGGTGAAAACCACTCTCCAAAGCCAGGAACACAGCATCCATGGGACCAGATAACATCCCAGGCTGCTCTCTACATGAACTACAGAACGAACTGGCACCACACCTAAGTACCATGTTCAGTCATAGCCTCATCTCAGGCTTTGTGCCTGCTGAATGGTGCACAGCGACGGGTATCCCACTACACAAGAGGGGAGTCACCACGGACCCTGGGAACTAGCGCCCCATTAGCCTGATGAGCCTGGTCTGCAAGGCCATGGAACGTATCATCATGGAACTTATAAACAAAGACATTGGCAATCTCCAAACTCTGGACCACAACCATTTTGGCTTTGTAAAAGGAAGATCATGTCTCCTAAACCTGATAGACTTCTTCAAAGCAGTCACCAAAGCCGTAGACAAGGGTAAGGTGGCTCACACAGCCTATCTAGATCTTGCCAAGGCTTTCAACACCATCCCCCACTCTGGAATTATAGATAAACTCACTAAACTAGGTATAAATCCCTATGTCACAAGATGAGTTGCCAACTGGCTCACTGACAGAACCCACACTGTGAAAGTAGCAGACTCCAAGTCTGACTTCAGACCAGTGACAAGTGGAGTGTCACAGGGTTCAGTCCTGTGTCCTGTCCTGTTTGGTATCTACTTCCCTGAAGTACAGGCTAACACAGAAGGTCTTTGGCTAATGAAGTTCCCAGATGACTGCAAACTAGGAGCCATAATCAGAACTATTAACGATGTGGACATCCTACAAAAGGGCCTCACTGGTGTCAAAGCCACGGCCTCAACCTCAATGCCAAAATGTGCATTGTCATCCCCTTTGGTAAAAACTCTGTACCCATGAACTACAACATAGGCGGTAGTATAATTAACACTGAAAGTGTGATAAGATAAGTAGATTCTTCTTTGATAATCACATCACCACAGTAGTCAGGAAATCCTTCGACGTGGCACACCTCATCACAAAAGGTTTCTCATGCAGAAAAAAGAGCTTATTGTTCCCCTCTACTCATCACTCAGATCCATTATAGAGTACAATGCCCCTTTTGATATGTACCTCACAAGACATCTACAACAACTGGAAAGCCCGCAGAAATACCTCACAAAGAGGATTAGCAGCCTCAAATACATGCCCTACACAGACCATCTCAAAACACTCCAGCTTTACTCTGTCACATATCGCCTACTCAGAGGTGATCTCTGCCTAACATACAAAACTATGTCAAACACAGAGCTGTTGGACATGCTCCACTTAAAGAAATCTCAATCTCTCTGAGCTTTGGCCCAAAAACCCAGACTGAAATACAAAAGGAGGGGGTGTATCCATTTTCATAAAGGATACCCACACCTCCAGATTAGTGGCACAGCACGAGGCCTCGGAGATCATCCAAGTGCAACTAACAGTAGGCAAAGCTGCTTATCAAATAATAGCCTGCTACAGATCACCTACCTTGTCTCAGGACCCTCACTCAGCATTCCTGAGAACACTGGAAAATATAAAGGTCCTACCAAACACCATGATATTAGGAGATTTCAACTACCCAAACCTTGACTGGGAGAATTACTCAAGTACAAACTCCTTTGCCCAGTGCTTCCTAGAGTTTATAAACTCAAACGCCCTGGAACAGCTGGTCACCATGGCCACTAGAGGTGACAACATACTGGACCTGATCATCACCAACATGGGGGATCCGTGTTCTACACCAGAGGTAAACCCCTCGCTGGTAAGATCAGATCATAAAGTAATCACACTGGGCATCCACATCCCAACCCCACCCCCAGTCAAGGAAACCACTGTGAAAATCTTTTTCAAAAGCAAACTTCACACTTCACAAGACCAAATTGGAAAGTTTCAAAGCCCCCTTGCTACAGGATAATGCTATCCAATCTGCAGAATCCCTTAAAAGTGCATTATATGAGCATCTACAGCGATGCATGGATCGAGCCATCCCAAATAAAACCAAGACTCACTCCTCCAAAAAGAGGAAACCAGTCTGGTGGTCCTTGGCCATAAATAAGCTATACAACAGATGGAGGAAACTACTACATGATAGAGCAAAATTCCAAAAAGGCATCACTGATCATTATTAGCAAGAAACTACGATCGCTCATAAAATCATCCAAGGCCAGTTTCTAAAGAAAAATTGCCAAGGAATCTAAAGATAACCACAAAGCCTTCTTTAGCTATATCAAACATTTAGGTGGCAACTCTCAGATATGCTTTCAGCTACTGCAAAATGGCAAAAAATGCACTGAACCAACTGACATTGCCAACATCCTGGCGGACAAGTTTAGTGCAAACTTCATCCCCCACTCACCCCCAAAAGGGCCTGTGTCCATCCCAGAAGAATGCAGAGCCCCAGACATCACGGGCATGCAGGTAAAAATAGCCCTCTCCAAAGCTAAGAACACAGCATCAATGGGACTGGATGGTGTCCCAGGCTGTATCTTATATGAGCTCCAAAACGAACTAAACCCTCACCTAAATTCACTGTTCAGACTCAGCCTTACCACAGGCTATGTACCCAAAGAATGGCATGCAGCAACAGTCATCCCGCTCCACAAAGATGGTGCCACAACAGAACCTGGGAACTATCGCCCTATAAGCCTGACCAGCCTGGTCTGCAAAACTATGGAGTGAATTATCATGGAACTCATAAAGAGAGACATTGGGAAGCTCCAGACACTGGACCCTACCCAATTCGGCTTTGTTAAAGGCAGATCCTGCCTCCTAAACCTAGTTGACTTCTTTGAAACAGTTACCAAGGCCATAGATGAAGGGAAGGTAGTCCACACAGCCTACCTGGACCTCACTAAGGCCTTCGACACCATTCCCCACTCTGGCGTCATAGACAAGCTTACCAGCTTGAACATTAACCCCTATGTCATGAGATGGGTGGCCAACTGGTTCACAGATAGAACACACATGGTCAGAGTTGCGGGTGCCATGTCTGACTCTAAACCAGTCACAAGTGGCATCACACAGGTCTCTGTCCTGGGACCCCCTCCTGTTCAGTATATACTTCTCTGAGGTACAGGCAAGCACAGGAGGACTATGGCTGACCAAGTTCGCAGATGACTGCAAACTGGGGGCCATAATCAACTCTTTGGCTGACATAGACATCCTCCAGAAGGGTCTTTCAGAGACAGATTCCTGGTGTCAAAACCATGGCATCAAGCTGAATGCCAAAAAATGCATAGTCATCCCCTTTGGAAAAAGCAAAGTGCCCACGAATTACCACATAGGTGGTAATCCACTAGGTACGGAAAATGTAATTAGGGACCTGGGGACCCAGGTAGATAGTAACCTCTCCTTTGATAATCACATTGCCAAAGTGGTTACATATTCCTTCTATGTAGCCCACCTAATCACAAAAGGGTTCACCTCTAGATCAAGAGAGGTCATTGTGCCCCTCTACTCATTACTCATTAGGCCAATAATAGAGTACAATGCCCCATTTGGTATGTACCTTAATTGGCACATGCAACAGCTGGTAAGACCACAGAAAAAAAACCTTTGTGCAGACTGTCAGCAAGTAATGTATGTATTGCACCCTGTAACTCCATATTGCTTGCTGAAGTGTGAAGTACTTAGTTTGGATTAAGAACACCGCACTTGCCAACTGTGTGTGTGTGTCTCCCTGGGGAGGAGCAACCTTTTTGGAGACTACTCACACACCTTAAAAGCGGTATACTCATCTTTGCAAGTCTCATGATGTCACCATCCTACAAATATACTTGTGGAAAGGTGAAATCCCAGTAATATGTATAGCGTGTTGTGTAAATGCGTACTGCTGTAGTATCATAATGTAATTAGGTAGGGGTTTGAATCCTGCACTTGCCAACTGTGTGAGTGTGTGTGTCTCCCTGGGGAGGCGCAACCTTTTTGGAGACTACTCACACACCTTAAAAGTGGAATACTCATCTTTGTCAAGTCTCATGATGTCACCATCCTACAAATATACATGTGGAAAGGTGAAATCCCAGTAATGTGTATAGTGTGTCGTGTAAATGCGTACTGCTGTAGTATCATAATGTAGTTAGGTAGGGGTTTGAATCCTGCACTTGCCAACTGTGTGTGTGTGTGTGTGTGTGTCTTCCTGGGGAGGAGCGACCGTTTTGGAGACTACTCACACACCTTAAAGGTGGTATACTCATCTTTGTCAAGTCTCATGATGTCAACAACCTACAAATATACCTGTGGAAAAGTGAAATCCCAATAATGTGTTTAGCACGTCATGTAAATGCATACTGCTGTAGTATTATAATGTAAGTAGGAAAGAGTTTGAATCTTGTACTTGCTGACTGTGTGTGTGTCTGTGCTCCAGGTGTGTGACATAGTTGGCCAATGTGGAGTGGGTTTTGATTTTTCTAGTGTATGAAATATCACAATGACAACTGTATGTGCATTACACATGTAAGGTAGCTGTGGGGCAAATCCATATACATACATGTGACCTCAAGTATTTCATAGGTGAGTACTCTGCTTTCTCCATGAACGCATGTGTTATCTTTGTCACAGCGTGCTGGAACTTTCCAGACCTTAGGTCACTTCTGTATGCTTGTGACAAGCTTAGCCACTGCAGTGCTTCCTGGGCTATGTCTTCTGTTTCACATCCACTCATCACGGTTTCTATTGAAGAGTGTGAGTGAAGGTTTATGCTTGAGGTATATTTGAAACCTGTTCCAAAGCAAGCAAAGTCTGGCAAAGATGACTAATCATTATAGGTGTGCAGCAACCTCTGTGGATCTGCATGCAAGCCCTTTATTGTTTATGTGCTCCACAGAGGGATTTCCAAAACCCTTTGGTAATGTGATCATCAAAGGAGAGATGACTTAACACATGGCTCTATGTATACATTAGTACCTGTTCCACATTTTGGGGGCTACTACCTATATGGTACTCTGGGGATACTTTGTTTTCTAAAAGTGGATAACTATGCTTTCTTAGGCTTATAGCTTTACAGCATGAGTTTGACACCAGGTATCTGTCTGTATGATACCCTTTTGGAGGATGTGTGTGTTATCTGGAGAATAAAGTATAGCCCACAGTATGCATTGTCATCAGATGTGGGCAGACATATCCCTACTGTGTTTGCTTGTACCTAAGAAAGCTATATGCCAAACAGGAGTGGTCCCAGGACTGAGTGCAGGTGAATACCACTTGTTACTGGCATAGAATAATACATGGAGGCTGCAAATGTTGCTGTATGTCCTCCATCTGTGTGTCAGTTGTCAAGCCATCATCTAACAATTGTTTATGGTTAGTCTGTTGAGGTTATGTATAATACCAGTATGTGGGATGGGTATGAATTGCTGGTGAGCTATAGCTTGGCTGTGTTGACCTACCCTCCCTCACCTATAGCTTTGTTGACTGGCTTGAAGTCTACTAGGTGTAGGAGCCATGATCTGGCTTTTAGAGAACCTAAGTGGGTATGGTGCAGTGTTTGCAGGTTCATAATGTCTCTGTTAATGAGTTCCATAATGCTGTGCTCCATACCCTTCCAGATAACATTGGTCTGGCTTATAGGGTGAGAGTTTCCAGGACCTCTTGTAGTTCTACCCTTAATCAATTTATGTTAACATTTGCACTGGGTGTGATGAGGGTGGACAGGTTTAAGAATAAGTATATTAGAGGGTCAGGCCAGGTTTGAAGGTTAGTAGACCATGCCAGATAGGCAGGATTAAGTTGGTTTGTACATATGCTGAAGAAGTATGCAGAGTATATTGTGAAATAGATGCTAAGGATGAAGCCGCCAGGTAACAGGAAAAAAATCATAGGTTCATAGGTTCATAATTAATTAATAATTAATGCCTAAGATGAGGTTTATGGCTGTGGTGAGAGAGGACATGCAGGTGGATGGTGTGATAGCGCAAGATGCAGAGGCCAGGAAGAAATTATGCACTGTGGCGACCCCTAATGGGAGCATCCGAAAGGAGAAGAAGAAGACGTAGCTCAACCCTTGTGAACTGTGAACACCATTACCGTGTGTCATTCCACAATTATGTAACCTGTATAGAGGCTGCATCTGGACAGAGCGTTTAGGTGAGTGGGGACTTCATATGTCAGCTTGTGTATGACACAGCCAGGGACACTGTCCATTACCATTGCCACTGTGGTGCATACTTTGTTAAAGAGATGTTTATCTAGAGTGTCTGTGAATCATCAGGTTATACATTCTTCAGGTCTGGAAATGTGGCCCTTGTGTAATGACAGGGTGGTGAAATCTGCATTCAAACTGTCTGACAAGGAATTGGGAATGTCAGTCAGATAAGTGTAGTTTGTGACCAATTACATTAACTGTGACCCGATCTGAGATTTCCCCTGTAGATTGTGAACAACACTGCAGAAAGCTTTAGTGTTGTCTTTGGAATCCTTGCCATTTTGTATTTTGAAGCTTGCCTTGTATGTTTATTGAGGGATTGTATTTTCCCAATGATACTGACCAGAGAGGTTATCCCTTCTTGGTATGTAACTCTTTTGGTACAACTTCATTTATTTTATGGCAGGGGTCCATGAGACTAATGCACTTTTACTGTATAAGTGAGAATTTCTTGTGTTTGTGATAGCATGGTCCATGCAACTCTGTAGGTGAACAGTGTGCATTAATAAAGGATTATGCAGCTGGGACAGTGTTAACCTTAGTAATGCAAACCAATGACAGATAGCAACAACAGCATCACCGACAGCACAGTGTCAACCTGTGTCATACACACACATGTGTACTCAAGTTCCAAAATGTGTGTAGTACAATGCATACTGGCCACCAATAGAAAGTATGGAGTGTTAACACTGGCCAATACAGGGCATGTCACCCTGCCCATGTGTCCAATATGCACATACATGCAGACAGTGTACCTCCACCATGGTTATAAATGTACACCTGCAGACCTGTGCTGCACACACCCCACACTTACTCTCCACTGTATAACACATGCTGACACAACTACACACATCAGCCAAGTGGCACATGGGCAAACAAAACACAATTGGAATAAACACTGGTGGAAACAATACAACATTGCTAATTACAGCTTTAATGCATCATGCCTGCTCAGCTACACCTTCAAGGATATCATTACACTTTACTGCTGACAACATGCTACACATTCAACCACTGCTATACTTCATTAAAGTCACCCTGTGCATCAGCATCATGTTAGCCTGTTCCTGCATCAATGTTACAGATGACAGGAGGTGGCACAGGTTTCATCATATGCACAGGGTGCATTGTTGGTTTGCCAGAGGCCTACACTGAGACATGCAATCGACATGTGTGTGTGAGTGTGTGTGTGAGGGCCATGAGTACTGTTATGGGCCAATGTTGATGTAATGTATGTGGGTATGTGTTTGCCATAGGTTTCTGGTTTATGTGTGTGTGTGTCTGCATGCACACAGTTCCACCATGTGGCTGCCATATACGGGGATTTGTGAGACAGCTACAGACTGTACCTGGCAGGCTTTACAGATCACCATCTCTGGCCATGGATATGGAACCTGTGCCTGGCAGGAGTGCTACAGACAGTACCAGGTACTAATCCAGACTGGGTACTATCCAAAGAGGTTGACATATGTCCACTGGATCCAGGTCCCTGCTGGGACTGGCCAGAGCCACGTGCACGTGGTCTTCTAGGATGGTCTATGGACAAGCCCCCCCAACATTGCTGGGGCTAGTACTGGCACTACGGGAGTGGCTGTGACTTGCTAGATGTCCACGGCGACCTCCAGCTGCTGATGTTGCTGGCATACATCCACGTCGACGTCTCAAACGTCCCGCACTGTCCTGACACATGGACATGATATTGTGGAGGACATCCAATGTCTCACCCCAACATCTATCAGTGACCTCAGTGTAATTACGTATGGCACCTGCTAGGTCACGGATACCGTCATTTACAGAGGTGTTATGAGCCCTCTGTGCCCTTAGTGCCTGTCTGGTGTACCGCTCCATTCATGTCTGTGCCTCCATGACAGCCTGGAATATGCGTGGGGTAGAAAGAGGTGTGGCACATCTGCCAGGGGCATGATGACCAGCATTGCTCTGACGAGAACCCCTGGGCATCTGCCTATGTGGTACCGTTTCAGACATCTGGCTATGGCTGCTGTGTCCTGATACATGTGCCATAGATACCACACTGTCCTGGCCAGTGCCAACCGTACACTGTCCCTCAGCTAAGGGCAATGGTGATGATGGATGTACAGGCAGTATGACTGTGTGCATGGATGGGGTGGAGACTTGTGTATTGTCAATTGGTGGCCCAACAACAGACCCTGACAAACCTGCCTGTGCCTGAACACACCTATCCTCATGATCACTGTCTGTCTCAGTGACATCAGGTTCCCTGCTGTACTGAACCAGTCCCACCTCTGCACCTGTGAGAGGAAAACAGGAATCACACTTTAAGACCTGAACATGATGTCAGACAACATGCAGACATGCTAGCATGTACACATGCACACACACAAAAATACACTCCTCCCTAAAGCAGATGCAGTGCAAGTGTAGACAGTCCTTGTTACAGTATACATGGCTTTGATGCACATGTTTTGTTATTAGGTGATGGGCCTCCCCCTGGAACACAATGCATACATGGACACAACATTGCTGTGCAGGTATTCAAAACACAATAGCATCACAAGATATATATGTGTCAGTTGTGCAAATGGTGATTGGTATGCATATTGTTTAGAGGTGCATATGTGTGCACACATGCAACATTAAGGTGTATAGCAAGGTGTATAGCAATGAAAGCTATGTATAGTACTGTGGTTACAATAACTGGATGGGGTATAGTACCATAGGCCATCATCATGAAGCATCATGTGGTCACTCAAGGCTACAAATGTTTCCCAAACCAGCACTACTCATGCTGTACCGGACCTGTACTAACTTGGCTACATTCACCATTTCACAAACAGTCGTTACATGAGTTTGTAAAGAGGCCAATAAGGAGCATTCCCTGACATGAATGTGTAGTGTGTTGCAGTGTTTAAATGCCGCATGATAGGCCTCTACCCCTCAGGTATATTATGTGTAATGTGTGGATGAGATTTTGGATACTGGAGTGTGTCTTTACAGAGGGTTTGGGAATCCTTTATGTGTAGCATGTTAAAATGCTCTGTGTATGACATAGATGTGTATGTTATGTGCATGTTGAGTATCAACTGTGCCTATCCAATGGTCACTACAGTCTAGCCACATTTGTTTGAGATGGTCTGGGTATTGCATGTGTTTGAGGCAGCTAACCACATTAGTGAGATGTGCGTGGTCTTACACCAAACATGCACAGCATGCATTATAGGTAGGTGTGTTACATGTGTACAGGGCCTACACCTTAACTATGACATGCACTTTTTATTTACAATAATAAATGCAGAACACACTCACCAGCATCTGTCCGCTGCCTTGATGTCACCCCAGAGGGACCTACATAGAGATGAGACAGTTTGTCAGTGGCCACAACTGTGGCATTGCTACTGTGTGCTTGCAATCTTACAGTACAACAACAGTTTACATTCACAGGGCTACAGATTATGTTCCAAATGATCAGTATTGCACAATAACAGGCTCCACATCTTTTAACAGCACACTCCACATCTCACATATGCATGATCTACCAATACAGATAACAGTAGTCTACAGATTTGCCATGTTACCTGCATGCTCCATGTGCGCTTGCTGGGTGGCTCCAACCTCCATCATGGTGTATGTCTGCTGCTGTTGTTGTTGGGCAGGTGCCACCAGGCTCAGGAGCAGCTCCTCCACTCTGGTGAGGGGGGGTGGATATTAACACCACTTCCTGTTGAAAGCTGTTGTCTCCGCACATCAGCAGCATGCTGACAGACATGTCTGAGAAGATCACTGCAGGGGTGGCGTACCTGCTCATATGTCCGGTTATGCAAGCCTACTTCATTTACCCTGCAGACAACATCTTGCCACATTGCAGGACGCTCCTGCTGGTCCTGGCTGGTTTGTGAGAACATGAGACCAGAAGACATAAATATGAAAATATGTCTGAGCAAGTCATATGGCACATTTAACATTATACAGTACAGATATCACTGAACTGCCATATTTAGCAACCAATTAGCTAACCAAGAGTGAAACACTTTAACTGCCACTTATTATTGCTCACCCCACAACTGCTTGGAAGTGCCTGGCTCACTCTCAGTCTAATAAACCATGTTCTGCACAGCAACAAAATAAAATCACTATATAAGACTATACAAGAGTACCTGGCACATTGTATGCAACATGATGCACCACCGAGCCACAGCAGATATACTCAAGCTGATGTGTAAAGAAATATATCATCCATCACAATGAGTGTAAGGTCCAGTAAATGTATTACTATTACACCACACAACTTGTTAATGGCAAACCCGTGTCCAAAATATGTGCACAATTGGGAATATAGTTTGCATACTCTTGTAGTACACTATGAATGTTGCTAGATACGCAGTTATATGTTTTACCACATATATGTCAAAGCACATGTTATAGACATACCCACACAGACATTAGACATAATTACAGGACACAAAGGTATGACAAACCAGATGAGCTTTCAGTGTGTACTATACAGTACTGTGTGTCAGTACTTACACAACCTTAATCTTGAGAAATGTAATATGTGATGAATACAGGGACCACACAAAACAGTGGATGCAAGCAATGTGGACATACACCATACTTTGCTGTACAGGCCCAGAGCTTCAAGTAGTACTACTACAGTACACACAGGATTTGGATTCAACATCAGTACCAATCAGTAATCATAGATGTAGTGCTTTAGCCTCCAATGACACACCCTAGTTAAAATCAAGGGACTTAATCACACTATATGCAATAGTACTTTTTCTGCCTAGCAACAGAATACACAGCTTTTGCTAGGATCAAAGCAAGGACTCATAATACCATGACATAAACAGTTTCCCACTAAGCTATCCCACAGATACATATCTTTGATGTATTCACAAACACATTGACCATCACAGTCAGTTAACAGTACAGAGAATGTATTTCAAGAAGTAGATGTAGGTGTGTATGAGTATATATAACTATATATATATATATATATATATATATATATATATATATATATACATACATATACACATCCATTGGTGTACATATACATATATATGTAGGCACATATACATTTCACCTTTCATAGTGAGAATATCAATTATACAAAGGATGTGAGGTGTACAGTAATGTAATAAAATTGCACAGTCTTGGGATGAATGCATTGAAGGTGTTCACAGCCCAGGTAGCTTTAGCAGGCCTCACTGGCTTCAACATTGCAAACTGAACAAACCACCCACAGTATTTAACCACCACATGTCATATACCAGCACTGTATGCTGTCTTGTTTGTCACACACTAAAACCTACATACAAATATGCGCATACTAACCTTCACCGATATATATATATATCTCCACCCTTCACAAACAGTTGCAATATGTCCCCTGCTCTATGCACATATACAGATGTGAATATATATGACACATATATATTTCTCTGTATGTGTGTGGCATACACACACAAGGTCCACACTGTTGTAAGTCCCCGGACCTCACAGCTGAACTGTTGGGCCTTGCTGCAACACAAACAGGTGTCACATGTGAACACACACTAACATTAGGGGGGTATATATGGCTACAAATGCCAATGCTAAGCTACACTTTAATATGACTATCATGCATGTGTTGTTCTGTCACACCCATGTTTATATAATGTCAGCGCTAATCCCCCCAACAGCCATTGGCCACACTACTGTACAGAACACAGATAACATGGATCAGATCTTTGACATTTAATGCTGAGCTACACATTTCACAGATATGTCCCACTACCCACAGGTACACACTGTATTGTCCATAGCAGTAGTTAAGCAGAACATC
Organism: Protopterus annectens; assembly: GCF_019279795.1. Lineage (NCBI taxonomy): Eukaryota > Metazoa > Chordata > Ceratodontiformes > Protopteridae > Protopterus > Protopterus annectens. Next base: position 449,901,846 of record NC_056748.1, on the reverse strand, counting down.
TATGCATAAATAAGTACTGTTGCCACATATGAATGGTTCACATTATGTAGACTATTCTTCAATAACATCTACTACATGCCAGTAAATACATATGTGTCACATACCTTTCCTTTGTATGATTTGGTGATATTTATTTTTCTTTTTCCTTTTCTCTGTCCTTCTCTCTCTCTCTCTCTGCAATAGGGTGATTGAGTTTGTTGGCAGAGATTGCAGCCTGCTTTTGTAGGTATTTACACATGAGCTTGTGATGGCCTCTGCACCAATTAGTGGCCACCACTTACTAATTGCATGCAGCCTGCTGTGTAGTAATTGCAGTAATCACTGTCATAGCAACCCAGTACTATAAATTGCTAACTCAGGTTGGCGTCGCCCTTTCAGCTTTCCAAGATGGAGATCATCCTTGTTTGCTGTGGACATCATTGTTTAAGACAGAAGGTTGGTATAGTTCTTATATCAGAAGCCAGGGGTGTAGCCAGAGATTTACATTTTGTACTCAGGCCTACTGTTGCTGCTTCCAGTACCCACTTGTCAGTGTAGAAATGTACTCACCCCTCAAAAATGCTACCCCAAGATACATGGAAATATGTACTTTCTTTTCAGCTTTTACAATTAACTGCCATACAAAGCTAGTTATTGAGATGTATTCCTTTGGCACAATAATTGTTTGTGAACTGCTATACTGTGAATATTCATTTACTCAGTTCTAAACAGTTTGTGCTATTTTAGTGTTGACATTAGCACAAGCTGCTCAGAAAATCTGGACACATGTCAGTACTGTGAGTATGCTTACCTACATCCTTGGTAGACCCTGCACACGCAGGTATATTCTACATTTGGGTAGGGGTGCAGAAGTACAGAGAGCGTAAATATTATTGTGTGGATTTTATCTTGCTGGACTTACAGGGTTGCTGTGTACATGTTAGTTGATCAAGGCAAGTAATCTGTCTGCGTAACTCCCAACTGTGGATCTATCCACATGGTAGCCAGAGAATAGCCTGTTATTTTTTTTCTGTGCACCACACAGGTCCTTTCAGCAATAGAGCAATGGCATTGTTACAGTTGGTTGCTATGAGTACATGGCTACATCCATTTGTATTTCAGTGTTGTATTCCTACATAAGGGTATGCTTCCGAAACTCCTTCCAAAGCTATTTGCACAGTGTTTAACAGCAGAAAGGCTGATATGCCTCTGTGTTTCTGCCTCTGCCAGACCTCTCAAACACTCAGGTACATATTTGAACAGACTCAGGGAAAAGTAAGGAAAAAGTCAGGGGCACCTTTAAAATGTTAGTGCCATTAAGTTGAAACATTGAGAGAATCAGAGCATATGAATTAATACACCTTTTCTGAAGTAAAAGAAGTGTCTAACTCTTAATTATTGTAATTATTCATTAAGTGTAATTCACCACCTTTCTGGCCAAAGTCAGTAGTTTTAGGAGGGATTCAGAGGAACAGAGCTAAAATTTGTGTCAATATCAGGGACATCCCTGAATATTAGGGACAGTTGGGAGGTATGGCCTCTGCCCTAAACAGATATACCAGTGTTTGTCCTGCTGTGATACTGAGTGGGGTTGTAAAGTGATGGTGTAACATTATTTCCTGCTAGAATGGCTGCTTCTCTTCTCACAGTCATGTAATGTAATCCCACAACAACTGTTGGTAAAGATACACAGAACAAGTTGTGTGGTATGGCATTCCTATTTTTCCTTTATATTCACTCATTTTGATGCATGATATATTTATTTCATCACCAACTTGTTGTATATCTACCGTGGCTTAGTGGTACTTCATGTTGTGTAGTGTGTACAAGGTCCGGGGTTCGAGACTGACAGAGGTGTTATATTTTGCTCCTGAGCAGAACAAGGGCCCTCACATGCAGAGTGACTAAGGCACTTTTAAGCAGTTGTAAGTGGGTTTGTTCAGGTTTACGCGATGCTTAGCAATGCTTAGCTAAGCACAAACATGCACACATTCACGCAAACCCGCTAACAACTGCTTAATGGTGCTTACTCGTGCTAACCCCCCGCGCTCATTTCTTTGAAAGAAAAGAAAAATGGGGAGATAGGAAAGTTGTGAAAAAGGGGCATAAAGAGGGAAAGGCAGTATGGAAAGTAGCTCAGGATGTGCAGGACAGGTGTAGGGAAGGTCCATAGCTGCCCATTTCTTTAACAGCAACAACTGTGCATATGGAATAAATTTGGAGGTAGATATGAAACCTTCAACCCCTGAGAGAGAGGGGAGGACAACAAATCATGTTGTAATGCCAATTAAATTACATTTTATGTGTCCAGTGGACATGTGTGCAAAATGGGCAGCTATGTATGGGGCGTAATTTTTTTTTTTTTGGGAGCAGATTGCCCATTTTTTTTTCTTTCAGGTGAGAGTGGAATGTGGGGTAAGAGAAGTAAGTATATTTGGGGAGGTAGGTTGGGGAGGTAAACAGACAAGACAAACAAGACGCATACAGGGGCAGTATACAACACATGTTGTGGGTGAACACTTTTGACGGGGAGGGATGTTTAGAAATCGCAAGCCCATGAGCCCACAGATGGAAACAGTGGGACTGAGGTCCCCACCCATGGGCAGTCACCACTGCAGCTTCACAGACCAGAGGGTGGCTGTGCTGGGGGCTGTGTAGGAGGGGCAGGCTGACCTGGGAGTTGCGCCACTCATGCCTCAAGCTGCATAGAGGTTCTGCCACAAAACATTCAATCTCTCTATGCATCACAGCCCGGACCGTTCGAAGGGTGATAGGTGGCCCTCCTCCACCCACGCTTGCATGGGGGGGGCATCCCCTGCAGCCCTTCCACCTGAAGGTGGCACAGAGCTAACGTAGAAGGAGGTCCCAGGCTGGGCACTGGACCTGCTGGTGCCAGGTGCCATGGCCAGCTGAGGTGGGGCAGGTGGGTCCGCTGGGACCGGCCTTCCCATACGAACTATGTTTTGGAGGGTTTAATAAAGATATGGGTTAGTAACAGTCAACAGCATTCCCACTTAGTTATAACAGCATGCAGAAGTATTCCCATTAACCCAACACACCAGATTTTCAACAGTTGAAAAGCAAGCATAACACATGCATATATAGAACAATAGTGGACATTACAACAGCATGCATGTTGAATTGATGGCAACAGGCCACCAATATTGTGGTATTTTAACAGGGCACATGCATAGAAATAAATGCAATTATTTATAAACCAATAGGACATATGTCCCAACAAATGTTTTGAAATTAGACATACCGATTTAGGTGTGGAATTGCATTTTTTATGCACATACAGTAGGGTGGAAAAGGATAGCTCAATTAATTTGTATATCCTTCTAATTTTCACTACATTCCTATTAACTGCAGTTATATGTCCCTTACATGTATTATTACACTACCCAATGTCCTTATATGGTGCAATTGGATTTTGCTAGATCGTTATATACATAAGCTGTATCTTACATACAAACTGTCCAAGATGCAGATGTTCCTGCTACATATTTTGAGAGTTGCTCAGACACACTACTGCTAAGATGGTACACTGACAGCTCTACTTTCATATAATTATCTAGATATGTTCAGGTGAAAGTATCAGTTATATGTTAACAGCTCCCTACATTTCTGGCAGCACACTGACATTTCTGGGGAACAAAATACCAAGCTACTCATGTGCCAGATTAACCTGTACATGCTGGGCATGAACCAACAGTTGAGGGCTGTAAATATGCATCAAAGTTACTGGCACTCCCTTCATCCACGTTATATGGGCCTAGCCAAGTGTGGGTTAACATTGCTTAATACAACAGTACTATTTGTGAAATGCAACAATACAACAACATATCAAAGAAAATGACACAGACGCACTCCGGGAATTATACTTTTATTAAAGGATTATTACACCTTACTTATTGGGTTAAAACACTTTTTGAAGGCTCTCTCATTTATTTTATATAACAGTACATGCAGAATAATTACTAACCTGCCTGATGATGCAGCTTTTGCAACCTATCTTCATGGGCTTGCTGATTCATAGCCCGGACACCTGCAGCTGTGAAGTAAATGCAGTGATATTGAGACATACCTATCCATAGTATAGACAAGCATAGCAATTCTTAACTACTTAATACAATGGCTACTTACTCAGTACTGGGGCATTAGGCATCCCATGGGATTCCTGGATCCACTGGTCCTGTTGATCCTCCTTATGTCACTTCAGGTCAGAGTAATGGTGCCTGACCTGCTCACCAGTCCGTGGAACACCAGTGGCACTGGTGAGATCATGAGCTACACTGTTCATGATCACTGTCTGTCTCAGTGACATCAGGTTCCTTGCTGTACTGAACCAGCCCCACCTCGGCACCTGTGAGAGGAAAACAGGAATCACACTTTAAGACCTGAACATAATGTCAGACCACATACACACATGCACACATACAAAAATACACTCCTCCCTAAAGCAGACACACACAACACCAGCAATCTCAGAACATACACAATAGCAGGTGATGGCGGGGTACAGTATCACAAGCAAAACAGTCATATCACACATATCAGCATGCAGGACATGTGTTGCTCAGCAACATGCAGTGCAAGTGTAGACAGTCCTTGTTACTAACAGTATACATGGTTTTGATGCATGTGTTTTGTTATTAGGTGATGGGCCTCGCCCTGGAACACAATGCATACATGGGCACAACACTGCTGTGCAGGTATTCAAAACTCAATAGCATCACAAGACATATATGTGTCAGTTGTGCAAATGGTGATTGGTATGCATATTGTTTAGAGGTGCATATGTGTGCACACATGCAACATTATCGTGTATAGCAATGAAAGCTATGTGTAGTACTGTGGTTACAATAACTGGATGGGGTATAGTACCATAGGCCATCATAATGAAGCATCATGTGGTCACTCAAGGCTACAAATGTTTCCCAAACCAGCACTACTCATGCTGTACTGGAAATGTATTACCTTGGCTACATTCACCATTTCACAAACAGTTGTTACATGAGTTTGAAAGGAGGCCAATAAGGAGCATTCCCTGACATGAATGTGTAGTGTGTTGCAGAGTGTTTAAATGCCCCCATGATAGGCCTCTACCCCTCAGGTATATTATGTGTAATGTGTGGATGAGATTTTGGATACTGGAGTGTGTCTTTACAGAGGGTTTGGGAATCCTTTATGTGTATAATGCTCTGTGTATGACATAGATGTGTATGTTATGTGAATGTTGAGTATCAACTGTGCCTATCCAATGGTCACTACAGTCTAGCCACATTTTTTTGAGATGGTCTGGGTATTGCATGTGTTTGAGGCAGCTAATCACATTAGTGAGATGTGCGTGGTCTTACACCAAACATGCACAGCATGCATTATAGGTAGGTGTGTTACATGTGTACATGGCCTACACCTTAACTATGACATGCACTTTTTATTTACAATAATAAATGCAGAACACACTCACCAGCATCTGTCCGCTGCCTTGATGTCACCCCAGAGGGACCTACATAGAGATGAGACAGTTTGTCAGTGGCCACAACTGTGGCATTGCTACTGTGTGTTTGCAATCTTACAGTACAACAACAGTTTACATTCTCAGGGCTACAGATTATGTTCCAAATGATCAGTATTGCACAACAGGCTCCAAAACTTTTAATGACACACTCCACATCTCACATATGCATGATCTACCAATACAGATAACAGTAGTCTACAGATGCTTGTTGGGTGGCTCCAACCTCCATTGTGTATGTCTGCTGCTGTTCTTGTTGGGCAGGTACCACCAGGCTCAGGAGCAGCTCCTCCACTCTGGGAGGGGGGGATGGATATTAACACCACCTCCTGTTGCAAGCTGTTGTCGCCGCACATCAGCAGCACACTGATGGACATGTCTGAGAAGATCACTGCAGTGGTGGCGTACCTGCTCATATGTCCGGTTATGCAGGCCTACTTCATTTACCCTGTGGACATCTTGCCACATTGCAGTATGCTCCTGCTGGTCCTGGCTGGTTTGTGAGAACATGAGACTGTAGTGCTGAATCATACTGGTAGTAATTATGTCATCTTCAGCACTACTGTAAGTGGGGTTCCTGCGATGTGCCATGATCCCTGGAAGACATAAATACTAAAATATGTCTGAGCAAGTCATATGGCACATTTAACATTATACATTACAGATATCACTGAACTGCCATATATAGCAACCTATTAGCTAACCAAGAGTGAAACACTTCAACTGCCACTTATTGCTGCTCACCCCACAACTGCTTGGAAGTGCCTGGCTCACTCTCAATCTAATGAACCATGTTCTGCACAGCAACAAAATAAAATCACTATATAAGACTATACAAGAGTACCTGGCACACTGTATGCAACACGATGCACCACCTAGCCACAGCAGATATACATCAAGCTGATGTGTAAAGAAATATATCATCCATCACAATGAGTGTAAGGTCCAGTAAATGTATTACTATTATACCACACAACTTGTTAATGGCAAAACCGTGTCCAAAATATGTGCACAATTGGGAATATAGGCCACATACTGCTGTAGTACACTATGAATGTTGCTAGATACACAGTTATATGTTTTACCACACCTATGTCAAAGGACATGTTACAGACATGCCCATACACACATCAGACATAATTACAGGACACAAAGGTATGACAACCCAGATAAGCTTTCAGTGTGTACTATACAGTACTGTGTGTCAGTACTTACACAACCTTAATCTTGAGAAATGTAATCTGTAATGAATACAGGGACCACACAAAACAGTGGATGCAAGCAATGTGGACATACACCATACTTTGCTGTACAGACCCAGAGCTTCAAGTAGTACTACAGTACACACACGATTTAGATTCAACATCAGTACCAATCAATAATCATAGATGTAGTGCTTTAGCCTCCAATGACACACCCTAGTTAAAATGAAGGGACTTAGTCACACTGTATGCAATAGCACTTTTTCTGCCTAGCAACAGAATACACAGCTTTTGCTAGGATCAAAGCAAGGATCCATAATACCATGACATAAACAGTTTCCCACTAAGCTATCCCACAGATACATATCTTTGACGTATTCACAAACACATTGACCATCACAGTCAGTTAACAGTACAGAGAATATACTGCAACAAGTAGATGTAGGTGTGTATGAGTATATATAATTATATATATATAGATATATATATATATATATATATATATATATATATAGAGAGAGAGAGAGAGAGAGACATATACGCATACATTGGTGTACATATACATATATATGTAGGCACATATACATTTCACCTTTCATAGTGAGAATATCAATTATATAAAGGATGTGAGGTGTACAGTAATGTAATAAAATCGCACAGTCTTGGGATAAATGCATTGAAGGTGTTCACAGCCCAGGTAGCTTTAGCAGGCCTTACTGCCTTCAACACTGCAAACTGAACAAACCACCCAAAGTGTTTGACCACCACATATCATATACCAGCACTGTATGCTGTCTTGTTTGTCACACACAAAAACCTACTTACAAAGATGCGCATACTAACCTTTACCAACATATATATCTCCACCCTTCACAAACAATTACAATATGTCCCCTGCTCTATGCACATATATAGATGTGAATATATATGACACATATATATTTCTCCGTATGTGTGTGGCATACACACACAAGGTCCACACTGTTGTAAGTCCCTGGACCTCACAGCTGAACTGTTGGGCCTTGCTGCAACACAAACAGGTGTCACATATGAACACACACTAACATTAGGGGGGGTATATATGGCTACAAATGCTAGATAAGCATACTAGACTGCTACAGCAGTTGTCAATGCTAAGCTACACTTTAATATGACTATCATGCATGTGTTGTTCTGTCACACCCATGTTTATATAATGTCAGTGCTAATCCCCCCAACAGCCATTGGCCACACTACTGTACAGAACACAGATAACATGGATCAGATCTTTGACATTTAATGCTGAGCTACACATTTCACAGGTATGCCCACTGCCCACAGGTACACACTGTATTGTCCACAGCAGTAGTTAAGCAGAACATCTATGCATAAATAAGTACTGCTGCCACATATGAATGGTTTACATTATGTAGACTATTCTTCAATAACATCTACTACATGCCAGTAAATACATATGTGTCACATATCTTTCCTTTGTATGATTTGGTAATATTTATTTTTCTTTTTCCTTTTCTCTGTCTCTCTCTCTGTCAGTCTCTGCAATAGAGTGATTGAGTTTGTTGGCAGAGATTGCAGCCTGCTTTTGTAGGTATTTGTACATGAGCATGTGATGGCCTCTGCACCAATTAGTGGCCACCACTTGCTAATTGCATGCAGCCTGCTGTGTAGTAATTGCAGTAATCACTGTCATAGCAAGCCAGTACTATAAATTGCTAACTCAGGTAGGCGTGGCCCTTTCAGCTTTCCAAGATGGAGATCATCCTTGTTTGCTGTGGACATCATTGTTTAAGACAGAAGGTTGGTATAGTTCTTATATCAGAAGCCTGGGGTGTAACCAGAGATTTACATTTTATACTCAGACCTAATGTTGCTGCTTCCATTACCCACTTGTCAGTGTAGAAATGTACTCACCCCTCAAAATGCTACCCCAAAATACATAGAAAGATGTACTTTCTTTGCAACTGTTACAATTAACTGCCATACAAAGCTAGTTATTGAGATGTATTCCTTTGGCACAATAATTGTTTGTGAACTGCTATATTGTGAATATTCATTTACTCAGTTCTAAACAGTTTGTGCTTTTTTAGTGTTGACATTAGCACAAGCTGCTCAGAAAAACTGGACACATTTCAGTACTGTGAGTATGCTTACCTACATCCTTGGTAGACCCTGCACGCACAGGTATATTCTACATTTGGGTAGGGGTGCAGAAGTACAGAGAGCGTAAGTACTATTGTGTGGATTTTATCTTGCTGAACTTACAGGGTTGTTGTGTACATGTTAGTTTATCAAGGCAAGTAATCTGTCAACGTAACTCCCAACTGTGGACCTATCCACATGGTAGCCAGAGAATAGCCTGTTATTTTTTGTCTGTGCAGCACACAGGTCTTTTCAGCAATAGAGCAATGGCATTGTTACAGTTTGTTGCTACCAGTACATGGCTACATCCATTTGTATTTCAGTGTTGTATTCCTACATAAGGGTATGCTTCTGAAACTCCTTCCAAAGCTATTTGCAGTGTGTAACAGCAGAAAGGCTGATATGCCTCTATGTTTCTGCCTCTGCCAGACCTCTCAAACACTCAGGTACATATTTGAACAGACTCAGGGAAAAATAAGGAAAAAGTCAGGGACACCTTTAAAATGTTAGTGCCATTAAGTTGAAACATTGTGAGAATCAGAGCATATGAATTAATACACCTTTTATGAAGGAAAAAAAGTGTCTAACTCTTAATTATTGTCATTATTCATTAAGTGTAATTCACCACCTTTCTGGCCAAAGTCAGTAGTTTTAGGAGGGATTCAGAGGGACAGAGCTAAAATTTGTGTCAAAATCAGTGACATCCCTGAAAATTAGGGACAGTTGGGAGGTATGGCCTCTGCCCTAAACAGAAATGTCAGTGTTTGTCCTGCTGTGATACTGTGTGGGGTTGTAAAGTGATGGTGTAACATTATTTCCTGCTAGAATGGCTGCTTCTCTTCTCACAGTCATGTAATGTAATCCCACAACAACTGTTGGTAAAGATCCACAGAACAAGTTATGTGGTATGGCATTCCTATTTTTCCTTTAAATTCACTCATTCTGATGCATGATATATTTATTTCATCACTAACTTGTTGTATATCTGCCGTGGCTTAGTGGTACTTCATGTTGTGTAGTGTGTACAAGGTCCAGGGTTCAAGACTGACAGATGTTTTTTATTTTCCTTCTGAGCAGAACAAGGGCCCTCACATACAGAGTGACTAAGGCACTTTTAAGCAGTTGTAAGTGGGTTTCCTCAGGTTTCAGTGATGCTTAGCTAAGCGCAAACAAGCGCACACTCATGCAAGCCCGCTAACTACTGCTTACTGGTGCTTACTCCCGCTAACCCCCCCCCGCTCATTTCTTTGAATGAAAAGAAAAATGGGGAGATAGGAAAGTGGTGAAAAAGGGGCACAAAGAGGGTACGACAGTATGGAAAGTAACTCGGGATGTGCAGGATGGGTGTAGGGAAGGTCCATAGCTGCCCATTTCTTTAACAGCAACAGCTGTGCATATGGAATAAATTTGGAGGTAGATATGAAACCTTCAACCCCTGAGAGAGAGGTGAGGGCAACAAAGTATGTTGTAATGCCAATTAAATTACATTGTATGCATCCAGTGGACATGTGTGCAAAATGGGCAGCTATGCATGGGGCATAGTTTTTTTTTTGGGAGCAGATTACCCCTTTTTTTTCAGGTGAGAGTGGAATGTGGGGTAGGGGAAGTAGGTATATTTGGAGAGGTAGGTTGGGGAGATAAACAGACAAGACAAGCAAGATGCATACAGGGGCGGTATATGACACGTGGTGGGTGAATACCTTTGACGGGGAGGGATGTTTGGAAATGGCAAGCCCATGAGCCCACAGATGGAAACAGTGGGACTGTAGTCCCCACCCATGGGCAGTCACCACTGGACCTTTACAGCCCATAGGGTGGCTATGCTGGGGCTGTGTAGGAGGGGCAGGCTGACCCGGGAGTTGTGCCACTCGTGCCTCAAGCTGGCATAGAGGTTCTGCAACAGAACGTTCAGTCTCTCTACGCACCATAGCCCAGACCGTTTGAAGGGTGATAGGTGGCCCTCCTCCACCCATGCTTGCATGGGAGGGCCGAGCCCCATCCCCTGCAGCACTTCCACCCAAAGGTGGCACAGGGCCAATGGAGGAGGAGGTCCCAGGCTAGGCACTGGACCTGCTGGTGCCAGGTGCCATGGCCAGCTGAGGTGGGACAGGTGGGTCCGCTGAGACCGGCCTTCCCATACAAACTATGTTTTGGAGGGTTTAATAAAGATATGGGCTAGTAACAGTCAACAGCATTCCCAATTAGTTATAACAGCATGTAGAATTATTCCCATTAACCCAACACACCAGATTTTCAACAGTTGAAAAGCAGGCATAACACATGCATATATAGAACAATAGTGGACATTAGAACAGCATGCAGGTTGAATTGATGGCAACAGGCCACCAATATTGTGGTATGTTAACAGGGCACATGCATAGAAATAAATGCAATTATTTATAAACCAATAGGACATATGTCCCAACAAATGTTTTGAGATTAGACATACTGATTGAGGTGTGGAATTGCATTTTTTATGCACATACAGTAGGGTGGAAAAGGATAGCTCAATTAACTTATATATCCTTCTAGTTTTCACTACATTCCTATTAACTGCAGTTATATGTCCCTTACATGTATTATTACACTACCCAATGTCCTTATATGGTGCAATTGGATTTTGCTAGATCATTATATACATGAACTGTATCTTACATACAAACTGTCCAAGATGCAGATGTTACTGCTACATATTTTGAGAGTTGCTCACACACACTACTGCTAAGAGTTACACTGACAGCTCTACTTTCATATAATTATCTAGATATGTTCAGGTGAAAGTATCAGTTATATGTTATCATCTCCCTACATTTCTGGCAGCACACTGACATTTCTGGGGAACAAAATACCAAGCTACTCATGCGCCAGATTAACCTGTACATGCTGGGCATGAACCAACAGCTGAGGGCTGTAAATATGCATAAAAGCTACTGGCACTCCCTTCATCCACATTATATGGGCCTACCCAAGGGTGGGTTAACACTGCTTAATACAACAGTACTATTTGTAAAATGCAACACTACAACAACATATCAAAGAAAATGACACAGACTCACTCTAGGAATTATACTTTTATTAAAGGATTATTACACCTTATTTATTGAGTTAAAACACTTTTTGAAGGCTCTCTCATTTATTTTATATAACAGTGCATGCAGAATTGCTAACCTGCCTGATGACACAGCCTTTGCAACCTATCTTCATGGGCTTGCTGATTTATAGCCCGGACACCTGCAGCTGTGAAGTAAATGCAGTGATATTGAGACATACCTATCCATAGTATAGACAAGCATAGCAATTCTTAACTACTTAATACAATGGCTACTTACTCAGTACTGGGGCATTAGGCATCGCACGAGACTCCTGGATCCACTGGTCCAGTTGATCCTCCTTACGTCGCTTCAGGTCAGAGTATTGGTCACCAGTCCAAGGAACGCCAGTGGCACTGATGAGATCACGAGCTAGACTGTTCCAGGCCTCTGTTTTATATTGGGTGCCCTGGTACTGGCCCTGCAGGAGTCTTTCCGCATGATTGTGGACAAGGAGCCAAACCATTACTTTGTTCTCCTCAATGCCCCAGAGTTGCGCTCGAAATCGAGTGCATTCTCCAACACCGGCCATGCTGACTGCAGAAGGGAGCTACAACCAGTTATGGCAAGTATTCCCACCTGTGGAGCTTAAATATGCTTCATTTCTGGCACTTATTTGTGAATGGCCAGGTTTGAAAAAAACTCAGCTGTAGGCACACCTGCTTAGCTGATGTTAGCAATGTTTAATATTCCTTTGATAGATATGTGTCTGTTGAAAGTGCATGGTTATGAAATGCTGTCATGGCTTAGTGGTTACGTACTGTGACTATAGTGCACAGTATTGTGAATTCAAGCCCTGTCACTGCTTTTTATTTTCCTACTGGCCAGACCTGAATGGTTAAGGTAAAGTAAAGGAGGTGTGGCCGTGTTTATCCGACTTTGCTCAACTTTGCCAGATGTTGCCCTACGTTGCGCTAGTTAGCGTGGTGACAAGCTACGTGCAAATACATTGTGCTTAACGAGCTGCTCAGCTACGAGCAATTGGTTTTACATATGCTAACTACTGCTAAAATGTGCTTAGCAGTGCTTTATATTGCTTAAAATAAGTTACTCATGCCTGAGAATGCATAACCATTTCACCTTCATATATATATAATTAGTTCACTACTACATATAACATTTGAATGTTTTTTACAAAACTTATACATGATAAATGTCAGGAAATATTTTTGTATACAGATTTCCAACACAAAATGGAATGTGCAGTAGTGGGACTCGAACCGGGAATGCCTCCTCTATGTGCAAAGGCTCTAACTACTACGCTATTGCTACTTTGCTTAATTTGCATATTTTTTTTCATATTATCCTCTTCGGTGTCTAAGCTGCTAACTGTAGCTAAGCAATGGGCGATCCCACGCAAACACGTGCAAATACGGGCAGCTATGTCAGAAATAAAAAAATAAATAAATACATTTCTTTTAATTTTTAAATTTGTACGAGGTTTAACATATGGGGGAGTGTAGTGTTACAATGTACATATGTGAGCGGACTCGCTCATGTAACTCGATATTTCTTGGGTTTTGTCAGTGCAAGGGCGTGGATTTTTGGACTGCTTGGCAGTCCGACACACCAATACACTCGTCCATGCTCCATGTAAGCTTTAGAGTTGAGGCAGCGCGCCCTCATTAATATGCATGGCGCGCTGCCATCATACTCTTAGACTGGCGTTTCCGTGTAAGACTAACCTAGTCTTATACGGAAGATTATTAAATCCTGTCTTTCTTATAGTATCTTCAGTTGAGTTACTGGCATTTCATTAAATGCTGACAATGTTGAAGAACATTTGCTAACTGCATTGTTTAATTGAAATCTCAGAATTTTCAAAAATGCTGAAAGGAAATAAATAGTTTAGTACTAAAACTTTTTTAACATAATGAATAATTTTAATGTATAAGCAAAAGCTGCAGAGAGATGTTTGAAAATATTCAATAGATGATACACTTAAAATTGGATAGAAACACCATGTTTATTTATTTATTTGATATTTGTTAACTGGGATTGTCCAGCTGAGCAAAGCCCTTTTTCAGTGGCAGCTTGGGGAGAAAAGCTCCACTGTACATACATAGAAGTATAAATAGCAGTATTAAAGTAAAATACCAACATATTAAATAATAAATAAAAGAGTCCTAGAGGCACTGTTATACAAAAAAGCAAAAATGATAGGATTGATCAGTATACAGTAAAAATAAGCAAAAATATCTATAACGGTATAGTATGATAAGTAACAACAAAGAACAATAATATAAGTAGAAAGAATAAATTAAAAATAACTGAACATTAAGAAAAAAGACAAACTTGAAATACATTATTACAGCACTTTGCAATAAAGAGGACAGTGAAAAGAGAAAGGAAGTAAGTACATGTAGGATGAATAGATTGGTAGATCCAGGAGCTGTTGATGAATCCTTTAAGAGAGTTCTTGTATATGGGTAATACTGCTGAGAGTCAAGGGAAGTGTATTCCATGAAAGAGCAGGAAAATAGCTAAAGAGATTCTGTCCAAAAGTTGTTTTTGGTTTGTGAATTTGTAACAGACTTACAACAGACTTAAGTCAGCACTTCTAAGAGACCAAAGAGGTTTGTAGAGAGAGAGAGATAATTGAGGAGATGCTAGAATAGGATAAGGGCTTATTCAAAATAGAGTGGATTATAAGTACTTGTGTAAATAACAATTGGTTAGGAAACTCAAGCCATCTGAGTGCCCAGAGAGCAAGACAGTGGTGAGAGCGAGAGGGCAGGTTAGCAGAAAATCTAGCAACTTTGTGGAAGGTAGTTTCAAGTTTGGAAAGTAGTGAGGACTGTAAGTTGCTTAAGATCTGGGATCTGTAAAAGAGATTAGGGAGAAGATATGCTTGGGCAATTGAGATTCTAGATTTAGGAGTGAGAAACTTTTTTATTTCTATACAGAAGGCCAAGATATTGCTGTTTTTTTTAATAGTATGAAGAACATAAAGATCAAATTTAAGTTGGTCATCTATAATTACTCCAAGGAGTTTACTGTGGTAATCAGCTTTGATAGAGGTGCCATTAAGAGAGGAGATGGTAAAAGAAGACTTAAGATGAAAAAGTGACTTTGGAAGGAAGATAAGTTTTGTCTTATTAGGGTTAAGTATAAGTTGATTATTGTAAAGACATGATTTAGTGAGGTTAAAGGACATTTTTGTGAGGGTCAGGAGTTCAGTAGAGTTGTCTGCATACTGAATTAGAGAAGCATCAGGACAAGATGCATGAAGCTCATTAATCAAGATATTAAACAGTAAAGGGCCTTAAAATAGAGCCTTGAGGGACACCCATTTTGTCAGGGAGAAAAGGAGATGGAGCAGAGGGACATTTAGCAGATTGCAGTTTGTCAGTGAGGTAGCTATTGAATCAAGATGAAGTATCAGAAGATAAGTTGAGTTGGGAGAGTTTAGAAAGAAGGATAGAATGAGTGAGAGTGTCAAAGGCTTTAGATATTTCTAAAACAGGCAAGATACTAATGTATTATTATCTAAGGCTAGAGAGATGCAGTTAGTAATGGAAATAAGAACAGTAGAGGTACTGTGGTGAAAACAGAAGCCATGTTGGCTAGGGTGAGCACATTGTCTTGTGTCAGAAAACCTTAGAATTGTTTATGAACACAGTGTTCAAGAATTTTTGAAAGGGGGAGAGAGTATAGCAATGGGTCTAAAATTAGGAAGCTCTACAGAATTTCCACTTTTGTGAATAGGCATTGTATAAAATTTCTTCCAAAGAAAAGGGACAGTTCAAACCCGTTCTCTTCAGTTTGAGCAGTAAGAAAGATGCATTTTAAAACAAATGGAACAGCAATTAAACTGTAAAAGGCTGCTTACCAGTTTGATTTGAAATTTCACCTGTGGAACATGGAGAACAATCAAAGCAGCAGGCTGGCTGTCCTTCTTTGATGTTTTTCCTGTATCCCAGAGGACAGCTCTCACTGCAGACAGAACGAGGAATCTAGGAATTAGAACATATTGAATATTTTGTAATTTGAACCGTTTAAAGGTTATAGTTCTGTAAAACACGTATGTATGTAATACAGTGGTATTTAGGCCCATGAACATTCATGACCAGTCAGAGAGGGTTAGAGAAAGAGAGAGAGAGAGAGAGAAACATGTTACCGTTATTATGCCTTGAGACATGGCCTAGAAACAATCAACAGACACAGAAAATGTGATGTGTCCATGTTTCACATGATATCATGAATAAAAGTAATGAAAAAAATTTGGAGTAATGAATCACAGTTAAACTATTCATTAATTTTACAGAAAACATATTTTACTGTTATTAAAAAATCATGCTATTTTCTGACATTAAGTCATGCTGGAATGCTACAGTTAATTGCCATATCTCTAGTCTGATACACACAATCCTTTTGTTTTTGCTTTTGGTATCAAGACTTTAATATAATGTGTACTGTGACATTACTTATCTGCAGTATTAAAATTTGAATCTCTAAGAACATACACTGTCATGCACTCAGCTTTCCTTCTTGGGCATTGAAATACCTGAAAGGTAAGCATGATACAAGACAATCATTCATTGGTGTTATTTATCGGCAAATCTCTATTTTCAGACTGAGGATAAAGCTGCACATGATAAAAGTATATCTAAAACAAGTTGTCAGGAAGGAGATATAATCTATAAAAATCACAATGATTTACTGTCTTACATGTTGATGACTTTAGATGTTTCTAATCCATATAGAGCAAAATGGAAGAAGGAATATGATGTTAAGACTTTGACTATATTTATTTATTTATTTGACTTCTTATTTCTTAACTAGATGAGCAAACTAGTTTAAGAAGATGCTTTTCTGGCATAGTCTGGTTTAAGATAATAAAAGGAAAATGTGTGTAGCACATCTGGGAATTTTGCATGCACTCGCATAAAGTATCTTACATTTGCATAATCTCTACTCAGACTCCATGGATATAATTAATGATATGCTCATTAATATACCCCATAGAACACAGACATAAAACCTTGCTTGCAAACTAGATGACCCATGCTAATTAGCAGAATGATCATTGGAGGTGGTGGCCCAGGGAGAATGGGCATGATCATCACTTGTCATCTCACCAATTCTGGAGTAAGAAGATGGCTCAGCCTCATCCTTTGGAGGTTGGGTAACACCTAGAAGGAAGACAGGTGTTTCACCCATGAAGCATGAGCCTGTTGAGCACGTGCTACCAAGTGCTGCATTTCATAGATGCAAAACAGAGCAAAAAGCATGGGTATGGAGGAATGCAAGCTTCCATTGGTAGGAAGCATATTCGAAGCATAAAGACGTCTTCTTCTTCTTTCGGCTTTTCCCAGTTAGGGGTCACCACAGCGGATCACCTGCCCGCTCATGATTGGCAGAGGAGTTTTACAATGCCAAGTTGCCAGATATAAAAATGGAAAATGGGCAATAGGTAACAAAATATGTTGATTATTACAAACTAGTTTACATAATTACTTCAATTAATTATGCTGAAGTACTTCAAGATGGTGTTGAACAAAACCGCACCTTATTCAGTAGGAGTGATCCCATCTTCAATGTCCACAAACAGTATAAGACTTGATAAAAAGGACATTCATTTACTCATTTATTTGCTGATTACCTGCTTACTCTAATTCTGGGACATGAAAAGCTAGCAGCATATGGCATACAAGGATACTGTAGCGTAGAGGGAAAAATAACTGATTACAGTACAGGTGACCAGATTTGATTAGTGGCTTGAGCATCTGAGAAGCTGGCAGGGAGGAGGGATGGGTATGTTTGTGTATGAAACACACTCTGGGGGAAGGAAGGAAGGGGTGTATGTACAGGGCATACAACTCTGTTCCATTTCCATGGAAGCAGATGGTAGAAGTTCTTCCTGATGGTGGACAGGGTGACTTGTCGATGTCAACTCCTTGCAGAAGTGAAGAGTGGATATACACAGTCCAGTCATTAATCACACCATGGTGGTGGACATTAGTAGGAGGACATAGGATGCCTTAATATTCTTGGTGTTCCCAACCCTTATGAGTTCTAGTCCATAGGAACTAGGAGGGCAGAGAGGTCAGGCAATCATAGAGATGCAATCGGTTTGTTATGGTCAGTTCTGGGAGAGAAAAACTGGGTGCAAAAAAAAAATAGTGCCACAGGGATGCTGGACCTTATGTTAGCACTCAATGGGTCCTAAATGAGGTACTAGCTCACAGCAGGATGCCCAGGCATACTCACACTTGTACAGTGGACTCACAGTATACTCATCTATGGGCATTCTATAGGAATGCCAATTAACTTATGGATTGTCTTTGGGATGAGGGAGTAAACCAGGTCAACCTGTGAAAATCCATATAGATGCAAATGTACAATTACAAAATGAATGACTAAATCATAAAAAGACACATAATTAAAGATTTAGCACAATGATAGAAAGCAATTTAGAATGGGCCATGGTGGTGCAGCGGTTAGCATTGTTGCCTCACAGCAAGAGGTTCTCCTGTTTGATTCTCGGCTGGAGCACCTTCTGTGTGGAGTCTGCATGTCCTCCCCATGGTCGAGTGACATTTAAAGAGATGCAGGTAGGTGAGTGTGTGAATGGGTGAGTCTTCTTTAAAGGTTGGATGTCAGGCTGGCAACTTGGCACCGTAACAATCCATAGCCAATCATTAGCAGACCAGAGCATACCTCTCAACCATACTGAATTCCTTGGTATTTATCGTTTTTAGAGCAAAATATTGGGGTGCCACGAATTCCTGAGTGGCCCCCTTAATTTCCTAATTTCCCAGTCTGTTTTTTTTTTTTTGTAGTATTACCACTTTAAATTTATGGCTGATGTCACCACCACCCATCACCAGCCTACAGGGGCATGCACGATGACATCAGTTATTGGACTCGGAAGGAAAAGAAAAACATTATCTAACAAGCCCGTAAGCTTTCTCTTTATTTTATCTGCTGGAGCTGTATTAGTTTATCTGCTGCTCAATCAACTGTCCTCTGCTGGTGTGTAATATATTTAGATTAGTTAGTTGTGCTGGGTGGCCTGCATCTGTCGTAAGCATTATTTTATCATTAGGTGTGTCACTGTATTCAACCATTATTATTTTATCGTGGCTTGGGCTGGCCTGTTTATTTTATCTGCTAGCTGCCACTCACTCATTACTGTATTTAGATTAGATAGGTGTGCTTTTATTTTATCCAAGACCACTACATTAAACATTACCACTCAACCGTTATTTGCTGCAGGCATCAACCATTTTATTTTTTTATTTACTGCAGGCTATGGTGTGTTTTTGTGTGTGTGTGTGTGTGTGTGTGTGTGTGTGTGTGTGTATGTGTATTTAGATTAGGTAAGTGGCTTGGGCTGACCTGTTTATTTATCTGCTAGCTGCCGCTCAGTGTGCGCTCACTCATAGATTAGATAGGTGTGCACTTTTATTTTATCTTGCTGTTAAGTCCACCACCACAGGCATTGCTCACTCATTGTATTATTGTATTTATAGGTGTGCTTTTATTTTATCATGATGCTACTAAGCTTGGGCTGGCCTGTTTATTTATTTATCTGCTAGCTGCCACTCTCTCATAGATTAGACAGGTGTGTGATTTTATTTTATCATGCTGCTAATTCCACCACCACAGGGATTGTGCACTCGTTGCATTTAGAGATAGGTGTGCTTTTTATTTTATCATGCTGCTAATCTTGGGCTGGCCTGTTTATTCTGTTGCTCACTCGTTATTGTATTTACTGCTCTACTGTGTGTGTGTGTGTGTGTGTGTGTGTGTGTGTGTGTGTGTGTGTGTGTGTGTGACTCATATTGTATTTACTGCTCAACTGTGTGTCACTTGTTATTGTATTTACTGCTCAACTGTGTGTGTCACTCGTTATTGTATTTACTGCTCAAGTGTGTACAAGTACATGCAGACTCACATTATTTCCATGTTAAAAATAACATAACCTTATTTGGAAATTGAACTCTGTTCTATTTAGCTTGGTTTTAAAACAAAAAAAACATTGTTTGATATCTGAGCTAGGACGTCTGTTATTTCATCATTTTGGACTGCTGCTAAGGTTTGGGAACCACATAACTTACAGAGAAAGTTGAACTTGGACTCCTGTACTTCTCTCCTTTTTATATTATGATTTTTTGGATTTAAAACAAGTGTAGAAGCAGTAAAGCATCTTTGTATGAATAATAGAGATAAGATAATATAACCTGTTTTCTCAGAGTCAGTGAGTATTCTGCCTGTGTGCCACTTGTATCTACTAAATAATTATACAGAATTAAGGGTAGCTAGACAACAATATTAGTTTGAAAGTGGATGGAAATTAAACGATATAGTTAGTGCTATTCTGTTGCCAGCTATTTAAAATCTTGTATTCCATTATTCTCTTTGTGGTCTTAAACCAATTTTATATTTGTTTTCTTTCAGTTTAGTTGCCTGATTTTCTATTAATTTGTTTTAATTATTCAGTTACACAAGTTTGTGTTAGGTGATTTTTTTTTACTATTTTACAAAGCTAACTTCACAACTTTAGTGAAACAGGACTGCTGGCATCAACCTTCTTGAAGAGGTATAGCTTATTTATAAGTTACCATAAGTTGCTATACTGGTTGGTTCACTTTAAGACTATTCAGTAAGTGAGACATATATTAGTGCCAGATTGGTCGATTTGGTGTGCTGTGAAAGCAGGAAAAATGGCTCCCAAAAGGTATTGCTAGCTCCTCCTGTGAAATAATGTGTGTGTGTGTGTGTGTGTGTGAAGTGCCCCAGGTAGGTATACCTGGTAGTTAGAGTTACACAGGCTCAATTCCTGTATCTTCAGTACAAGGAGCAAGAGCCTGAATTCCCTACACCACCACTTGTGTTCAGTACTTGGCTCTTTGGTCTGTTCCTCTTAGAATTTGTGGTTTTCTAGCAAGTTAGTGAGAACTGAATTCACTAAATGATAGGAAGACTGAAACTTAAATAGCTATCTCTCTGGAAACAAATGGTAACACAAAACATTTTATTCTATCAACTTTTTTAAGATTATACAAGCAATGTTTAAAATGTGTCAATGGTTTTAGACTTTTGTCTCCCTCTTAATAAATTTTGGCATTTTTTTGTGCTATAAAATATAAAATAAAAGCTTTAAATGAAATCCAGATAATCATTGTAGAAGTAAAGCAGTATGTACATTACAATGTTTATGGTAAATGGGGTAAAATATCAAAGTAATGGGACATTGGAATTGCTGCAGGGGGAAGGGTTTTGTATGGGGGCCCCATCTGACCATGATTTTGTGAGGAGGGAAGTGTGGCAAACTCAGACAGCCCTGAACGGCACAAACTCTAGCTACACCACTGATCAGCAGGCCATGGACAATGACTTTTGGGGGTCCAGCAAACTGTAATATTCTAATGCTAAGATTAGAATGTTGCCCACCATTAAGTGCCCTACTTTTACCACAAAACCCACATCATTAAGTGCCCTACTTTTACCACAAAGCCCACATACTGCAAGTCACCAAAAAACAAATCTGAAGGTTCATTATCTTTGCCCTTCCCAGTGAACATAATTGCTACACATTAAAAACAAATGGTTACTATTTACTACAGGGTCTGGAGCCATATTTTGGTTGTCTGTTTTTCAGTTTGTGTTTAAAAGTTGGTAACCCACAATTCCATCAAATGTATGCAAATTTTAGGTTAACCAGTATACAGATTTGTACCCATTTTTCATGGGCCTTTGTACAGATGTTTTATGTTTCCAGGTTGAGAGGTATGGACCGGAGTTCTGCTGTGGTGACCCCTAACCAGGAAAAGCCGAAAGACATAAATAAAATAGACGGCAATTTAAACTTTAATCAGTGTGTATTTGTCAAAGTCAGAAAAAAGACCATCTAATCCTAAAAGCACGTGAGAGATAGAGCCGTGTATTCTAGCCTTTGAACAAGTTACCCGGAAGATCTTTAAAACATGATTTCTTAAGATGAAATATATTGGTACTGGACAACCTGAAATGTTCACAAAGGCTTTAGGAACAGTGGTTCTTATTCTAAGTTACTTAGAAGTGATCTCTGCTTAGTATATAAGAGAATGTCAGATTGAATTGTATTTGACAGTCTGTGCTTGGAACAGACAATTAGGTAAGACAAAGTCAGATGGTAAAACCTAATATGAGTAACTAACAGAAAAAATTGTGACAGCTATGACAACTTCTGCAACAAAACAGATGTGAACCAGAGCTCATAACTGTGCTTGCTTTGGCAGCACCTCTATTAAAATTGGAATGATACAGAGAAGATTAGCATTGCCCCTGCTCAAGTATGACATGCAAATTCATGAAGCACTCCATACTTGGGGAATCTAAGATGACTTCCCTGCTTAGGTTAGCAGAAGCATATCAGCATCAAGCAGGAATGGAAATCAAACCACAAGTAGATAAAAATCAGGCAGAAACTGAATACGCCAAAAACAAAACAAAAAAGAATATAAGGTGAAGGACCAGATGAGAAGGCAAGAAATGTAGAAAATAGATAAATATAGTTGCAAGTATAGAAAACTTCTGGAAGAACCTCATGTTGATCAGGAACGAATGCAGGAATGGCTAAGCAGAGGTGAATTTAAACCAACAGATGAAAGGTTAATATTGGTGGCCCAAGATATTGGGCTACATACACGTTGGTTTGCAAAGTCCACTGAACATGAGGGAGAAACAGACAAATGTAGGTTTTGTAAAACAGAATTGGAATCTGTTGTACACCTCAATACTGATTAGGAGATAAGAAGGACTGTATACTAAAAAGCATAATAATTTGGTGAGACTGCTGCACTGGGGTTTGTGCAGACATTATGGTATTGAAGTGGCTGAAAAACCCTGGAAACATGAGCAGCAAAGCTTTATAGAAAAGGATGAAGTCTACATCACATGGGATCATCCATTACCAACAGTTCAAAAGATAGATGTTAGAAAACCAGATATAATGGTCCAAGAAAAGAAGACAAAGGTAGCATTGATCATTGAAATTGCCACACCCAGTGACTACAGTGTCTTGTGCACAGAGAGACACAGTCATAAAATATTTAAATTTGCAAGCAGAAAAGAGAGCAATGTGGAAGAAAGATACCCAGATAGTCCTAATAGTAGTAGGAGCAATGGGTCTTCTAAAAAGGAATCTACAATCATATTTAGATATGCTACCAATACATGTAATTCTGTACAGCTGCGGTGGTGGTGCTGCAGTAGCATTGTCACCTCACAGTAAGACGCTGTCCGGTTCGATTCTCAGCTAGAGCGTCTTCTGCGTGGAGACATGCGTGAATGGGCGTACCTTCGTTGAAGGTTGTGCATCAGGGCTGGCAACTTGGCACGTAAAAATCTACTGCCAATCATTAGCGGACCGGAGTTCCGCTGTGGCGACCCCTAACCGGGAAAAGCCTAAAAGACACAACAACAACATGTAACTCTGTACAAATTTCAGAAGGAATGATTACTGGGCATATTGTGAGGAGCACTTCTGGCTGACATCAAAGATTGAAACAATACTAATTTCATGAATTTTAATCATACTTTGACTTAGGAATGGGGTCCATTCCTGTCATGGTATTAGAAACCCAAAAGATTTTGGAGAAATTAAAAAAGGGGGGAGGGTTAGCATAATGGTTAAGGTCCTAGTCTCACTGACAATAGTTACAAGGTTTGATTCTCACTTTTGAGGGAAATTGGCTAGGCTTAAAATAGCCCATAAAGGGTCGATTACCTACTTATGAACTGCATTATAGAATGCCTTATGTGTTTATAAAATAACCTTCCTTTTGCAATCAAAAGAAAGTTATTAGCTTCCCTCCAAAATAATCTTGATATATACAAACCCTCACCTACACCAACATGCATATATGTCAGCTCAATAACTCATTGGAGGCAAGGCTTGTGTAGGTTTACTCAGTAATCCAAATAGACCACTGCAACAAAATAACTGCCCTCCTGGCTTCTAGTGTGAAATAAAATAAACAGAGTACCTTTAGATACTTCTCACAAACAGTGTTTGGTCTAAATAGCTCCTCCTGGATACATACTAGCTTTTAAAAAAAGTCCAGGGCTGCATCTCTCTCTAACCCAGTTTCTAGTTCATCAGACAGGTGCTTCTACAGGTTAACCCTGACTGGGCTCTCACACTTCTAGAGTCTTGCTTCAGATGACGCTACAGTTGAGGAACTAACTTCCTGATTTTAGCTCTCCAGTCTTCTCCTTTTATGCCATAGTAAATAGCAGTTAAGATCTTGTTATGTAGCTAATACATGGTGGTTTCTGACTATAGATCTTTGAGAATATTCTCACATGCCACCCTGCAGTCGGCATAAATGCACAAGCCAAATTTTCCAAATTCAGCATGTACTTTTAAAGAAGCAATACACATTTTCCAAAGGCAGCAAGTTACAACTACCCTTTCCTGGTATAAAAGCAGGAGTCTTGGTCTTTTAAAAATGATTGTAGGACCACAGAAATGTCATCATTTTGTTGGCTTGGACAGGTCTGTGGATCACTATGGGAAGAGTTGAAGAAACAGTGCCCACTGTTACAACTTCATACTTACATTAGCCTGCATACTTAACTGCAAATAGGCATGACCTGTTAGCAAAAAACAGTGCTTGCCTAGCAAGTAGTGCTTTAGGACATAAAGGTCCATTGTATAGCTTGGAATTTTCCTTCTGTGGAAGAATATCACCTCTCTGCAGTGCTCAATTTTTGATGAACTAACACACAGAATACTTCTCACTTTGAATATCAGCATTGCTCCCAAGCCTACCTATGGTTTACCTATATAGAGGGTAAACTTTTTTCACTAACACATTCAGAAATATGAACCTTTTTAGTTCTTTAATCTGCATCAAGAAATCATTGCAACTTGACAGGACCTTTCCTTCTTGTAAGAGTTTCAAAAAGACAGGCAGTAGTCACAAAATGAGACACAAATGTTTTATTTTGACCAGATAACCCAGAGAAAGCCTTCACCCATTTCTTTGTAGAGCTTGTTTTATAGGTTGTTGCCTTTGATAAATGACAGCCTCAATACTCTGAATGAATGACCTTGTCATCTAAGTGTGTAACCGCATACCAGGAGTAGAGTGTTTCAATATTTTATCCGCCAGCTCCAGAAAGGTGGCTGGGGCTCATTTCAACTACATGTCAACATTGTTTACTGAAACAGAGTATTAGGGAGGTTGCAAAGGCTATTATCTCTTCATCAGAAGGGGTGGATGATATCTGCAATTATCCAGTTATCAGGTTCAGAGTTAAGTATCTGGCCTTTTGTGGGTTCTCTGCCATAGCATAAATTCTGGGCATGGGATAGCCATCAAACTTTGAAAAGTTAATCATTTCAATAAACGCATTACAGAATCTGACACTTCTATCAGGTTTAGTAACTGGCACTGCTGGACTGCTTGAGTAACTCTGTGACCCTTCTGTCATGCCTAGTTTGAGCATTTCTTGAACTTCTTTACTAGCCATGTTGCGCTCCTCTAGTACTCTGCAAGGTCTCTGTCTTTTACTCATAGTGTTGTCTCTGTGTTACATTATGCTGTGTTGTGTTATGTTATGTCAGATTAGCTCTAAGGCATTCCTAAAAACATCCCCATATTTCTTAAAATAAGTTATCTCACTTCCAGTTTTTGTTCTCTTCAAAAGGATTCTTCTAGCTGTATTTGTTGTAATGACTCCTGGGTCTCTCCTGAATGAAATACAGTTTGCAAGCTCTCCTCAGAATTCTGTACTTCTGTCTGTGAATGCAGTATATTAATGTGATAGGAGGGTTTGCCCTGTTTTTTTTACTTTCATGGCCTCAGAAACTTATAGTTCAGTGCATTTATTTTTTTCATCACCTCATTTAGACCTACCAGCTGTGTTAAAACATTAAGGAAAACAAAGTACTAATCTTTTTATATCCCACGGCTCCATCAGCTGAATTCTTTCTCATAGTAGAATTAAAAGACAGCTCACATGTTACTAGATGGGAGCAATATATTCACTCCAACAGTCGTAAAATTGCACTTAAAACTTCTCTAGTAACTGAAAATTCCACTCAGCTGAATTTCCCTTCATAGCCGAATTGTAGGAAAGCTCAGTTGTTTCTGGGCGGGTATACCATAATCATTTCAAGGAACTCTGCAGTGATGAAATATCACTAAAGACTGCTGTAGTATTTGAAAGAAAGCAAGACATTTCTTGTACTGCTATTTGAAACTATTACTTCCTTCTCTTACCTGATAGCCATAGCCTGAACGTGTGTAGGTACAATTTAAATTATCCTATCTTGACAATTCTAACCTTTCTTGTCCCTCTTTTTTTTAACGGTTGCACACAACTGAATTTTCTTTTATAGTATAATTAAAAGAAAGTTCTTCCATTTTTAGGTGGGAGAGACATACTCAGTTCAAAGAGGCCTATATTAGAAAAATAACCCTGAAAACTACCATACTGTCTGAAAATAAGCAAGACGATTCCTGCACTACTGTTTGGAACTCTAGCTTCTATCTATGGGTTGATGGCCATAGCCTGAAAGTAGTTGGATTGACCCCCCCCCCCAATAAGAAAGCACAGTAAAGTAGAAAACATTTACTATACTGCTTTAACCTTACCCATAAAAATGTGTATTTAATTTGTAAATCATTTACCACTTAACTCTCTTTTGTTGGTCATTCCACTTTCCCAATGCTCATTTTAGATTGTTCTCTTCCTTTTGGCTGACTGCAAACTAGACTTTCACTCAAAGGAGGTGCTACACATTTTTTACATTTGTACTTTACTTAACCTCCATACACTCTGCTTGATGTCTTTGATGGTACCCCTTATGATGCCCCTGCACTGGCCCAGCAATCAAGGAGCCTCAATCCTCACTACTAACACCAGTGAGGAGTGTCCATATAGGGAAAGGATAATAAATACTTACACAGTAAAGTACAATTTCCCTTAAGAGCACACAGAGATCACAGTCAGTCTGTGGCTGGTTTCTCCCTTTCTCTCCAGGTCCACAGTAAGACTCCCTACTGGCACAGCTATAGGGTTCAGATCTCAGCCTAGTGGGCAAGCTAAAACCTCCAGCACCCTCTCTGTCCAACCAGTGCTTTGTGTCAATGCCCACATAGCTGACACATACACACCACACCACACACACACACACACACACACACACACACACACACACACACACACACACACACTTTGAGATAAGAGTTTATACAACCACACAGACACTCCTGGAGAAGGCTGGCACAGGCTCTTCAGCTGTGCCCCTTTTACCTAGACTATATGGTAGAAATTATTGCCACCAGGCAGCTAATATTTATGAGGCCTTTATGAAAGGGTGTCCAATTATACTGTGCAATATTGTTATCCAAATGGTAAGTGTGACTGAACAGTCAAGAGTTATTTGGAGTGATTTGGTACAGTATAACTATATATACATGCAATGGACTCTTAGAGCTTCAATTATCTCTACACAAAACAAGCCACAGTTAAAAGGTTTAAAAATATTTAATAATAAATAAAAACACAAGACAGTACTTCTTACTACACAGTGCTAGTCAAGAGTTCAGAGATCACAGACAAATACTTAAAATAATACAGTATAATAGTTCTGACATCAACACAGAAAAACACTTAGTCTAATCTTTCTAATTCCTAGCTATATCTAAGAGAAAACACAGTTCTAAATTAGACACAGGTGGAGTGGTGAGTTGGATGTTCTCAAGACAAATGCTCCAGTGGTCAGGGACCAGAGCAATAAAATAAATTATACATGCAAATTCTAGCCATTAACTCTGGCCTCAAAAACAATAGACAGAATGCCTTTATCTAGACACTTGGCTCCGAGTTTTAACATCAAAGAATTGACTTATCAGCTTTGGTACAGCAGAGTTTTTGCAGTTCCACATTTAAAACCATTTTCTCCCATTTAAGAGAACAAGCCTGTGGCTTATTAATATTTACAAATGACAGAATTATCTACAAAATTCTATCTGGCTAGGCTGGCAGCCTTCACCTATCTTCACACCACTATATGAACCATATCTGTATTTCTTTGCGGGCCCACATTTTATATAACATTTGAATGTTCCATTCTCAACAGTTCTAGCTTTTCCATTGTATTTGTCTCTCTTTGCATTTAACAGGTTCCACCCAGATGAATCCAGTTTATTGTAGGATTAAAATGAAGCTCACCTGTGTATGAGGGTAGTGTACTTATTTCGAGAAAACCTGTGGCAGTAAATACTGACTGACTGATTAACAAATTGCAGGCAGGCTTATTCTGTCTAAGATTGGATAGGTCTGAGCAAAGCTGTGGTAGAGAGGAGAAGTGGACTAGGGGAAAGGGACAGAAAAATTAGAAAGGTAGTAAGGGTCAGGGCATGCGGTGGTGCAGCAGTAGCGTTGTTGCCTCACAGAAAGGGGTTCTCCCGTTCGATACTCAGCTGGAGTGCGGGGGAGTGCCTTCTGTGTGGAGTCTGCATGTCCTCCCCGCAGTTGGGTGGGCATTCTAAAGACATGCATAAATGGACATGTCTTCATTGAAGGTTGAACATCGAGCTGGCACCTCGCCGTTCATGAAAATCTACTGCCAATCATTAGCAGACGGGAGTTCCGCTGTGACGACCCCTAACCAGGAAAAGCCAAAAGACAACAACAGTAAGGGTCAGGGCACAAAGAGGTAGTTCATCAGGAAGTGGTGAAAATATCAGGATCCACCTTTTCAACACTGGAAACCTCCTGGATAATGTTTCTTTCTTTCAAGAGACCCTGAAGTTAGTATCTGAAAGAAAAAAAAAAAACAATGGACAAAAGAATAGTGCAGAAATGAGTAACAAAGAAATAGTAAAGAATTTGGCCTGCTGAGTTCCTGAAAAAAGATTCCAGAAGCCTCTGAAAGTATTGAAGAATTCTAGAAATACTAGTAAGGAGCAGTGGGAAAGCAAAACAAAAGCTGTTGATCTAAAGCATGGAGTTTAATGTTTCTGAAGTACATTTCCTGGATGTGCAGTAGCAGACTCTACCCAAACCCTTATCAACACTGGCTACACAGTGATGTCTCTGAATACACTGTGAATTTTCCTGGGCCATGGGCAATGTCACAGTCAGGAGCTACTGAATGTTAATTATGTATTTCTTTAGATTCTAAAATTCAGTGGACTATAGTAAAGAAAATTAAAAACAATCTAGACATTTGTGCAACTGGAATATTTGCCTTAGCTTTGAGAATTCATGTAGAAACTTTGAATGCCGAGTTTCTCTTATGCATTTGCCAACTTTCAGAAAATCATGAGATATTTTGTAAAGGTATTTTTGGGCTGCAAAAGGAAGATGTTAACAGACTACAAGGTAAAGGATTTTTAATTTTAATATAATTCAGAGTACTACAGGGGTTAGTGTTGATTACTGTTGGTAGCCTTTCTGTTCAATCTATTTGTTTCCATAACACTATTGACAGAGAAGATCTGGTTAAGTAAATTCACTTTCTTTGTCTTTTAGCTTTTCCTGGTTAGGGGTTGCCACAGCAGAACTCCAGTCTGCTAATGATTGGCAGTGGATTTTTACAGTGCCGAGTTGCCAGCGCAATGCCCAACCTTCAAAGAAGGCACACCCATTCACGCTCGCACCTACCTGCATGTTTTAACATCACTCAACTGCGGGGAGGACATGCAGACTCCACACAGAAGGCACTCCAGCCGAGAATTGAATGGGAGAACCTCTTGCTGTGAGGCCACAATGCTACCTCTGCACCACCACAGCCCCTAAAACTGATACTGTCACGAGGAATATAAAAGATGAAGCCACAATGTAAAATTACCCTGAAACACTGTTTCAGTGGTCCAGAGTGCATTGTTAGGTT
Organism: Protopterus annectens; assembly: GCF_019279795.1. Lineage (NCBI taxonomy): Eukaryota > Metazoa > Chordata > Ceratodontiformes > Protopteridae > Protopterus > Protopterus annectens. The sequence goes on along the minus strand of NC_056748.1, from coordinate 449,872,071 downwards.
CAATGTCAGTATGTGTACAATTTTCCACTTTACTGTGGGTAATAGAGAGCACCATTATGCTATGAATAACCAGATGTTTCCATCAAAAGAGGAAATGAGAAATCTGAGAGAAATAATGGTAAGTGTAAAAGAGTCATAGATAGTACTAGGCTAACTGCCATTATGGGCTATTTTAAGCCTAGCCAACTACCCCAAGTGAGAATCAAACCCAGCATCTTGTGTTTGTAGGGAAAATACCTTAACCATTATGCTAAACTCCCTAAATTTGACTACAACAGTAGCATTTTAGTTGACAAGATGCAATGGTACCTTAAGTGACATTCTTAGAACCACTATAGTTGCTGATTTAAGGATGTGTTGCTTCGGTTGTGCAGAACAGTAGCATAGTGAAGGTGGGATGAGAGGGGCAACTGCCCTGGTCTCAAAATGTTTATAGGGCACAATCAGCTGATCCTGATCTCTGTTTAATGCAGTACCAGCTTTTAAAAGCATTTGTTGTCAAACCTGAGTGCTGTAGCACTCCATATGTGGCATAAAGTCTAGCAACTATAGTTAAAAAGTAAAACAAAAAATGTTTTTTTAACTTAAGCCTACAGCTCTCTGTGCAGACAGCATATAAATGAACTATAGTAACTGCTTGCTACATTTGTAGCAATCAGTTTGCTACAGTTTAAAAAGAAGAACTTTTTTTAAACTAAAACATGAGCTCTGTAGTGCTCTGTGCAGGCAAGGTATAAACTGTAACAGTCTGGTAAAGTTTAAAAGAAGATTTTTTTTAAATAAAATGTATTGAAGGTTTTAGGGTTGCCACCTTTTCAAATGGCCAAAGTGGGACATTTTCGGGACACACATCAGATTTTACAGGCTGACACATACCCACGGTCAGTACAAAGGGTAGAACTTAACTTTTTTTCCTAAATAAAAGCTTATTCTTGTAGCAGTTTAGTCGCTTATTATGTTTCTTGTAACATGTAGGTATTTTAGATACAGAAATAACTATTTTATGCAACTATTACATAAAATATGGGACATAATTATGTCCTACAATCTCAGGACATTTGCCCTTTTTAATATTTTTTGTCAGGACACAACTGCCCAAAGAGGGACTGTCCCTCAAAGTGGGACAGGTGGTAACCCTAGAAGGTTTAGGGCAGGGTGCAGAAGCAAGACTTGAATGGCTGGGGCAGGAGGGAGGGGTGTGTCTCATGCTTCTGGCTAACTGGATGGTGTACCAGTAGAAGGAACTTCAGTTTTTTTTTTTTTTTTTGCTCTTCAATGGAAGAGCTTGTGGGGGAGGTGGGGAAGGTCATACATTTAACTGTAATTAGCCAATCACTTACTATGTAGTGATCAGCGTATTACAGTGAAGTGCTTTTTTCATAGTACTGGTACAGGGCACTGGTTGAACCAGCTACGCTTCTGTAATTCAAGACTGGAATAGTTAAACTCTTAATGCAGAAAAAGGTCAGTATTCAGAACTTTTAAATTAATTCTCAAATTGTAGACAAACATTAGAACAGATACAGTAAGAACTGAGAAACTGACACTTCTTGCTTGCCTCCAAAAACAAACATTTTATCAGGGTCAGGAAAATAATTAAAGAAAAACTCAAAGATGTTCTACAAAACTGTGATCAGGTGTGATCAACAGGCTTTGCATCAGCACACACTATCAGAAGAATAATTATGAATAAGTATGAAACTGTAGTGTCTGTTCACATTTTCAGAGCAATAAGAACCGAGAAACTGTAATTTCTAGCATAACCAACTAACTATTCCTTGGCTGATTTTGCATTTGCAGAGCAATAAGTATTGAGAAATGATAATGTTTGGCATATTTGACAAACTGTGTTCCTCAGTGGTTTACCACCAAAAATTAAAAATGTTCTCATATTGTTTTTAAAAGTTAATGGAACAATAGGCTTTGTATTTCTATACATGTTCATGCAATAACAACCAAGAAACACTAATTTCTGGCATTAATCATTATTTCTCAGTGTTTTACCATCAAAAATGAGTGTTTTAGTAGTGTAATGGAAAAGATGCAGCAAAACTGAGGGACATTCTACAAAATCATGGTCAGTTGCAACCTACAGGCTTTGCATCAGAGAAATAAATATGAACTTGTAAAGTGTGGCATTATTAACTGACTGTATTCCTCATCAATTTACCACAAAAACGTGCACTTTTAGGGACAGTGTGTACTCAGGCAGACTTAATGGAACAAAACCTTCATAGCCATATACAATTTTTAATACAGAAATGTTTATCAGTGCTTATCGTGTGCATAAAACAATGGAGTGTTCATCCCAAAAAATAGCAAGACTGAGCAGCAGTGGTTATAATTTTCCTGCATAACAATGCTATTTGCTTATTTTCAGAAGTGAAACTAAGGTGTGAGCCAATTCACATTTGCATATCTGTAACTGATAGTAATATAGTCATGAAGGGAATGTCATATCTGCATGTCTGTCATTCATGCCAGATTTACACGTGCCATCATGCCTATTTCAACTGTTAGTCATGTAAGTAACACCCACCTTGTGCAGGCCCCACCCCGTGGTAGGGGAGTATATTTCTGGTAACTTAATCCAGGTATGGAACATGATTGCTTAGTGCAAGGTAAATCATGTTTGATTAATAACTAGAATTATTAGCGTCAAAAAATGAAACAGTTCATTGGGCTATTAAATGTACAAGGTCTGTTGGTATAAGAAGTTCAGCTGTATGTTTAAAAAAAATCACTGGGATTTGTTTTGTCAGTTGACTATCATAGACAAATAAATCAGTTTTGCTTTACTGAAATGTTTGATTAAATTATGTGAGAATACTCTAAACGTCCTTGGGAGTTTCTCTGAGCACTCTCATTGTTCAAGATCACATGACAGGCATACCCAAGATGGAAACTACCCAACAACCCCCCTCCCCAGTCCCACACAATCAAAGAATCATATTTTTTCAGCATCTGTGAATTCAAAGATGACCAGATAAGTTCCTTCAGAGTGTAATATTTTAATATCTACTTGTCTTATAAAAAAGCTGGTTCAAGGGCAGATTTTCCGGTCTTGTGGCTAGATAGCTGTGAACAGTGTTTATTCTTATAGAATTCTATCTTTATTATAGTAAAATGAATACTGGGTGAATTTTTTGTCACAATATTTTCCCAACCTAGAGGCTAAATGCCTAAGTAATGCAGGTAGACACAAAAATCTATCTGGCAAATGCTGAAATATGTTAGGTTTATGTGAATATTTTTGTCTGCAATATCCTGCATGTCTTCTTGGTTAATTATTGCAAAGTGTTCTGAAGAAACAGAAAAACTGATATGGTGCAAGAATATTCAGCTAATGGCTTCTTTGCCCTGAAGTCATTCTTTCAGTTTAGGAACTGAAGCAGAAAAAAAGATTTTAGAAAGCAGGTGAGTGATAAGTTGAAGAGGAAGCTGTCTGTAGACAAACAGACAGTGTGGGCTAAACTGTTGACACAAAAAGGAAGTTTTATAGTGCTAAGAAGCTTTATGGCCTGACAAGCACGTTTCCTGAAGGGTCTGTTTAAATGAATTATGATACTACATCATATACTCATTAAACTGAATTGAATGTAAAGTGATCAAGCATAGACACTCGAAGCACAATCTAGCCAAAAAGTTAGTTATTTTTGGATCCATCAGTCTCAAACAGGAAAAAAAAAAAGCCAGTATATCCTATCAGCTGATTTTCATTCACCTATACCCCCTTTTTATCTCTTTGACTAATGGAACTTTAAAGAGCAGGTAAGTTACCAGTTTAAACTCAAAGTGACAAATCATCAAGATAAGGTGAGTGCCTTAGTTAAACTGTAAACCTTGTTAAAAACAATGTAGGTAGCATAACTTACATATTTCTATGAGGTTGATTCATACAGAGGCAAGTACACTAATAGGAAGAGCTGGTATTTTGATATACATGTTGCATTTCACCAATTCACAACTAGGAAATCTGAGTGAAGTAGAAGCCATCAGAAATGGTGCTTTCTGAGAATTACAGGTATTATTTAAGAATTTACACTAACATTTTTGTAATTAAAAGAAACGTTCCTACTTTATACAGAACACGTTCTCGGTCTGTATTTCTGAGGTTTGCTTAACAGTTTGCAGTCTGTATTAAAGTGTTTTTGCTTGCATACATAGGAATAAGCTTAACTCACAATAGTGTGTGTAGTTTTGGAGAAAGGGAGAGTGTCAGTATTAAGTTTGGATACGAGAAGACTAACATTTGTGAGAGAGACTACAACTGCAGGCAATGTTAGGTAGGAAAATAAAAAAGTGCCAATATGTCAAGTAGTATATAAACTAGGAGTATAGGAACTATAAATCTCAAGTTTATGCAGGCTGGTAGGAAGTTACTGAGCAAAAAAATCATAATAATTTAACTTATTACATATGAGTGACGCCTCCAGGCACATCTGCAGTTAACTCCTACTGATGCTTCTAGACGTCAAATATTGCTTGTTCATATTTGCATCAATAATCACAAAACCATGCTATGAAAAAGGTTTTGCAAGATTTCATCTTAAAGCTTCCACAATAGCAAACTCAACTGCAATAATATTTGACCTCTGTCTAATGCAGGTAAATAGATATTAACTGTTGTTTTTATTATATTAATTTATATAGATATAATTTTCAGGGTTTTCTAAATATCTCAACAATCAAGTAGCACAGACAGAACTCCTTAGCCTTGTATGAAAGTTCTCAGCTAAATGAAGAAATTGCTGCTGACAATATGTGTGTAACTTCAGTGGTTGCCGAGATATTGGAAGTTGTTTACAAAATATTACAAATCTAATAGTTACTGTGTTTATTGTGACTTACAAAATTCAGTTTAAGACCTAGAACCTAAAGAATACTGCCACTATAAAAATAGTTTGTACTGAAGAGTTTGCCATTTATACTTCTTTCATAATCTCTTTGGTTCCATAGATATGAACATTTGTTTAAAATGTAAGGACATAATTTGATTCTGTCAAAAGGCTTAGGCTTCGCCCATTGGAAGTCACAGTGAAAACTTTCTGAACTCCATTGGAATAAATGAGTTAACCAGATACTTGGTTGCAGAGAAGAAATATAAAATAGCTAGCTGCTATTTAAAGCTCTGTTATTGTATATAGGTTCATAGGTTCATAGGTTCATACTAGGCTATCTGCCCTAGGGCATTTATAAGCCTAGCCAGAGTGTGTGTGGCTTTCACCACCCCTTAGGATGAGAATACTATACCCATTAGTTTGCTGTGCCTCTGTCCAGCAGTGATACAGAAATGATTCCCGGGGTAAAGCTACGATCTCCCATCCACTCGTCAAGATTTCTCTTGAACAGAGTCAGTGAGGGACTCTGCCTCACATGGACTGGGATTCTGTTCCATAGTGTAGGGAGTCTCTGGGTGATGAATCTGTCCCTCCAGCACGTCCTATTTATATCCGTGTTGAGGTTTAAGTCTCTTGCTCTCGTGGCTCTGGTGGATTTGGATTTTTTGAGGTGGAGCATGTCCATTAATTCCGGGTTGGACATGGCCTTGTATGTCAGGCACAGATCACCTCTGAGCAGACGGTATGCGACTGAATAGAGCTGGAGTTTCTTCAGTCGGGCATCTGATGACATATGTTTGAGCCCCTTTATCCTTTTGGTGAGGAACTTTTGGGGTCTTTCCAACTGCTGCAGGTGTCAGGTAAGGTACATTCCGAATGGGGCGTTGTACTCAATCATTGGTCTGATAAGTGAAGAGTACAGGGGTACAATGACCTCTCCTGATCTGGATGTGAATCCCTTCATGATCAGGTGGGCAATGTAGAAGGTCTTCCTAACCACTTTGGCAATGTGAGTGTCAAAAGAGAGGTTACTGTCAACTTGGGTCCCCAGGTCCCTGATAACGTCTTCCGTGTTTAATGGATTACCACCTATGTGGTAATTAGGGGTTACCTTGTTTTTCCCAAAGGGTATGACTATACATTTTTTGGCATTTAGCTTAAGGCCATGGCTCTGGCACCAGTTATCCATTTCTATGAGACCTTTCTGGAGGATGTCTGTGTCTGATGGAGTGTCAATTATGGTGCCCAGTTTGCAGTCATCTGCAAATTTTGTCATCCACAATCCCCCTATGTTTGCCTGCATGTCAGAAAAATAAATGCCGAACAAGAGGGGGCCCAGGACTGAGCCCTGTGGGACACCGCTCGTGACCGGCTTAGAGTCTGACATGGCACCAGCAACTCTAACCCTGTTTGTTCTGTCCTTGAGCCAGTTTGCAACCCATCTTGTGACATATGGGTTTACATCTAAGCTGGTGAGCTTTTCTATGATGCCCGAGTGGGGTATTGTGTCGAATGCTTTTGCTAGGTCAAGGTAGGCTGTGTGAACTGCCTTACCCTCATCAATGGCCTTAGTGACTGTTTCGAAAAAGTCGACCAAGTTCAAGAGGCAGGATCTGCCCTTGACAAAGCCAAATTGGGTAGGATCCAGTGTCTGTAGGTCCCCAATGTCTTTATTTATGAGTTCCATTATGATCCTCTCCATAGCTTTGCAGACAAGGCTCGTCAAGCTTATGGGGCGGTAATTTCCAGGGTCCGTAGAAGCACCGCCTTTGTGGAGTGAGACCACAGTTGCCGTACGCCATTCTTTGGGTACGTATCCTGTAGTAAGGCTAAGATTAAACAGCAGCCTTATGTGTGGGTTTAGTTCCTCATTGAGTTCGTGTAGCACACAGTTGGGGACACCATCCGGTCCCATTGATGCTGTGTTTTTTGCTTTAGAGAGAGCAGCTCTCACCTGGGCATCTGAGATGTTTGGGAGGCTAGACTCTGGTGGGATAGATATTTCTCCTTTTGGGGGGGAGGGGAGAAATTTGCACTGAACCTGTCTGCCAGTATGTTGGCAATGTCTGTGGGTTCAGTGATTTTTTTATCATTTTGGACTAATTCTGAGCATATCTGGGAGTTTCCACCCAGGTTTCTAACATAGCTAAAGAAGGCTTTATGATTGTCTTTTGTGTCATTAGCGATTTTTCTCTCAAAGTTGGCCTTGGATGATTTTATGAGTGATCGTAGTTTTTGCTAGTATTGATCAGAGATGCCTTCCCATTTAGGGATTTTGCTCTGTCATGTAGTAGCTTTCTCCTCTTGTTGTAGAGTTTGTTTATGGCTGGAGTCCACCAGACTGGGCGCCTGCCTTTGGTGGAAAAGGTCTTGATTTTATTAGGGATTGCTTGATCCATACATTCCTGGAGGTGCTCATAGAAGGCATTTGTAAGGGTTTCAGCAGCATGGGTTGTGGTTTCCACTGGCTCGGGGCCTTGAAGGATACCACTCCAGTCTTAAGAAGTGTGAAGTTTGCTTTTGAGAAGTTCTTCACTGTGGTCTTTTGCTGGGGTGGGGGCGGGATGTGGATCTCCAGTGAGATTAATTTATGGTCTGATCTCACCAATGAGGGATATACTTCCGGTGTGGAGCATTTTGTCCCCATGTTTGTGATGATCAGGTCTAGTATATTTTCTCCTCTTGTGGGAATGGTGACTAGTTGTTCCATAGCATTTGAGTTTATGAACTCAAGGAACCTTTGGGCTAGGGTGTTGGGGCTTGAGTAATGTTCCCAGTCTATGTTTGGGTAGTTGAAGTCACCCAATATGATGGTGTTTGGAGAGACATTTATACTCTCCAGTGTCTTCAGTCATATGGTATGATTTTGTGAACTGTCATCTTTATTGCATTGTAAATGCAGTCTGACAGATCACTTAACCGTGCCTTGTAGGATGTATATAGAGTTATTGCACAAATATTTTTGGGGGTGCTTTTCATGGAACAGTCATGGCAGAAAATATTCTGGTGAGCAGCCTACCTACTTGGTAACAACTGGTTAAATGAATGAATAAATAAATAGATGGATGAATAGATGGATATGCAGATAAATATTTAGATAAATTTGTATCCATCTGTCACTATACAGCAGTAGGAGGAACCGTTTGCTTGATTTGATTCTTTACTTGTTAGGACCATATGTCAAGAGATTGCATGCATTTGTGTTTTATTAGTTTTCAAAGATAATACTTACCTTGTGTTATGGAAAATTCAGATTAATTAAACTTGCCAGAAGAACAAAAAGAGGTTGAGAAAAGTAACCTGACATTTGCTGGGATGTGGTATACAGGGAAGAATGGCAATGCAGTGTGTAGCAGTGCTAGATGGTGTAACCACACAAAACATAATCCTGTCATTGATCTGGGGATAAGGCTGAAGGTTTAGTTACATGTTGATGCAATGTTTAGCTGAAGAATGTAAGATATGTAAACAGTGAGAGGTGAGTCGCTTTTATTAGGTTGTGTGCAGGAAGGTGTTCCAAGAAAATTATATTAGGCCAAGTTCAGACTAAGTAGGTGGTGCACTAAGGTCATATTATGATGTAACCTGGATCATAATTTATAGAACTACCATAGAATAAAAGGAATGTGTGGATGAATAGTAGACTGTTACAGGTTAATTAATCCCAGGATAAATACTTTTGCATGTGCATGATCACAAGGCACACAGGGAGTAGGTTTACAAAGGTTGCTATGAATATCTAAATTTTAAAATTGATGTTTTTCTGAGAACAAGCCAATTTTCACTGAATATCAGGGAAAGTTTAATATTTGACTTACAGCTACCAAGGAAGTTTCATAGGACAGAATTAGTATAACCAGTTTTCAGAGAATCTCAGGAATGAAAAAAAGGAAACAATAAACGGTAGCAGAGACAAGTAATAGAGCAGTATGAAGAAGACAATAGTGGCACAGTGAGCTAATAAGGGACAATATGTTAACACCATGAGTTGATGATAAGGGAAACTCATTGTCTTACTCATCCTTCATTAAAAGAGTGACCAAAATACAGTGAGTGAGTATAGGAGTGCTAATGGTAAAAGCAAGTATGGAAGCAGTATTTAGATTGCTACTGATACATGAAAAAAATCATGGGTGGCTGGGCAAAGTGATGGATTATAATAGTAGCAATTGGGGCAGCTGCATGGAGCCCATGAATGTGGGGTAGCTTATCTCAACAAGGCTTCTTGTCATTTGAAATAAATTTGTTAGCACTGCTAACTCAGTTTAGTTAGATTATGTGCTGAACCTAACAGTCATTAGCTTTGCAACCTTTTTTAAGTGTTTAAATTTCACCATGAGAATTTGGTTATACTCAGGTAGCCAAATCAGTTGTTTGTGCATGTGCAGTATGTGTCCTTGACCCTCAGATGCTGGGAGAAGGTGAGAGAAATGTTTATTGTTAGTAACTTTGAGTGTTGGTGACAGTGGTGAGAAACAGTGAACATTAGACCAGTCCAGCCAGACTGCAGGCTAGTAAGCATTCCCTATTTTCCCAGAATGTGCCTGATTTTGCCTTACATCTTTACCCTATATTTTTGGTCATTTTATCATAAAATATGTTTTCTGTAGCATATTGTTGAAGATCATAATCATGATTGCCTGTGCACCTTTGTCCTTCATTGATTTTTTTAGCTTTGCCCCTGATTCCTTCACTAAGAGGGTTAGTTTTTTAAACAGGCAGATAAGGTTTACACATTAAATTGGCTTTATCTGCTGAATGGAGAGAGTGGACACTGTTTATGAATGGAAGTAAGTTATCCTCTTGTTTTCTTAGCTAACCATTTGGGTTTACAGGACTCGTTGCATTTGTGTGAAACAAGTTGGAATACTTGTGGCTGCTGTTTGTGTGAAACAAAGCTGAAATTATATAGCTCTCAACTGTTTCTGATTTCAGAGTTCACTCCTGATTTTACTTCATATTTTGGTTTGTTCCTTATAAAATGTTTGGTTACCTGGTAAATCTGTGATGCTTGCAGTCATTAAGTATGGCAGACATTTGAGTTGCAGATTTTATATCCTTCAGAAAATGCTTGCTAATAGAAAAAATCTTTTTTAACTATATAAGAGGAATATTTAAATCTTGTCCTTGATTTTACATCTTTCTTCCTATGATTTGTTGGCTTTCTTCCTAATTCTTGCACCAATAGGCTTTCTTTTTTATCACAACCATGTGAGATATACACAACAAAGTGGCTATAACTTCTGAGTGAGACTGTTTGTGGATGAAAGTATCTTACCTTATTGCTGTTTGTTCAGTTATCTATCTGGCTTTGCACAACTAATGTACATTTCTGTGAAATAAGTTGGAAAACTTGTGGCTATTTGTGTGAAACAAGGCTGAAATTACATAGCTCTCAACTGTCTCTAATTTCACATATCCCTCCTGATTTTGGCTCATATTTTTAATTTGTTTCACTTTTGGTTCTTCTGGCAAATTACTGATAACAGCAGTCACTAAATATGACAAGAATAAATGTTTCAGACTTAACATCCTTCAAAATGTATGCAAATGGAAAAATTGTTATTCTAGGCACATTTTAAATATATTAAAGCAATAGTTTAAATCTGTCCCTGATTTTGGGGTTTTGTCTTTCATTTGTTTTTGTTGTCTTTGTTCTTTATTCTTGCACTAAGAGGTTGAGAGACATTATCTTTTTTCACAATCAGATGAGGTGTACATACAACAAAGTAGCAATTACTGCTTTTTGGGTTGCGGGGTCTGTCTATAATGAGAGTAACTTACCCTCTTGTTTGCTAATACAAATGGTAAAGATTGACCAATGTAACAAGGCTTTCAAGAGTGGCCACAGTGTCACTACTCTGAAAATGTTAAAAGTGTTCTTTAAAAGACTAGCCACAATAAAAGGTATAGAAATATTTAATAATAAATAATAAAATAGAAAACATGATAATACTGAATATCTAGTTACAATAAACACCAGAGTTTCAATCACAAGAGATACAAAAATAACACAGGTGGATAGATTCACACAGGTGCAGAAAAAAACAATACTTAACTAATCTCACTATATTTTTCTAACTGATCTAAAGAATCACTGTTCCCTAGTTAAGTTACTTACTACAGCAAGACAAGATGAAATGTGTTGAATTGCTTACTCCAGCAAGGCAAGATGGGGTGTATTGTTGTGTGAGATATCTGTGAGAGATCTTTCCTGTCAGGTTCCGAAAAACAAAGTGTTGCTACAAGAGTTCCAGAATATCTCTCATTAATATCTAAAAAAATAATTTCAGTGCTGGTTAAAGAATGACTTCACATCTGGTCACCTGATTCTGGTACAATACACACACAGAGCTTTGCTAAGATCTTTTACAGCATTTGAAAGCAATAAAACAATTTCAGAAACTTCCACCCTTCCAGGGTAGCAATTAGTTCACCCCTAAGGACAATCCAGTAAGATTCCTACTCCTGGTTTTCCAGGGCATTTTTGTCTCAGGCTGCAATCAGACCTGTAAGATAAAATCTTTATGACTTAAACCGACCCATTTGATTTTCAATCTATTTTTCAAAATTAGCTGGACTGAGATTAACCTATTCTCTTCCAGAATTCTCTGTTAAAACATATACATTTAATCAGTTATAATAATACTGTCTGACATATATGTATATCTCTTTTCTGTCCAGCAGGACCCACTGTTGATGCATCTTTAACACTGGCAACTTTACAAATACATTTTTAAACAAGCATCAGTACAAATCAGTGTGATAGTCAAATGACATAAAATTCTTTACAAAGGTCCAATTAGCTATGCTTACATATGTTACACATGCACTGCCCTACTCTCCCTGGCACAGAAGGCACTACCTCAAATCATCACAATGACATTAGTGGAGTATGTGTTTATTTATTTATTTGCATTTGGTTACCAGGAAGGTCTGACTGAGTCACACAAGACCTCTTTTCAGTGTGGACCTGGGGAGAAAAGCTATAAAAATATTTAGTAAGAGAAAAACTTACAAAAATATTGGAATGACAGCAGTTTGAATGGTTTATGGTTTAAAACAATTATAAAGGAGAACCCCAAATAGCATTAGCACTTATGTGTAGTAGAAAAGTGTGTATGGAGGGGGCATGATCTGAAAACTCCCCAGGTATGAAGGTATAGCTAATCTATCACTGGCTGGCCACTTAATTTTGACACAATTACTATATGGATAAGTGTATGCCTGTTGGTTATCCCATGGACTGTACAATTTTTGAGAAGTTTAGTATATTCTATCATTGTGCCTACAGCAGAACAAATTGGCAGGGATTGTATAGTCCATTACCTAGATGATTTTTCTTCATGCACAGGAAAAAAAAAACACAGCAGTGTCAGTAAGCAATAACAACAGTCTACCTGGCTGCTAAGAAAGTAGAGATCTATCTACCAGATCTGTTTCCTAGGGATAGAAATAGACCATATGGCCACACACTAGAACAGAGAAAGTTTAAAGCTGGGCAGATAACAAAGCCAGTTAGTTGTCAAGGTAAACAGTATGTTAAGCAAGTTACAAGTGTTAACCACTTTGTTAAACTTTGCTTACAGAGTGAGCCGGGTAGGCTAACCATTTTATGCAGTTTATCTGTGAAAGGATAAGGTTGCAGAAAACCACTTCACAGGATTAGTTTGATAAAGCCATAAAAAGGAACCAGGAAGACTAGTATACATTAAGTTAGGACTTGAATGGAGCAGCAGGCATACAAATAATAATAGGCAGCAGGATGGTGGGCTTTGGGGCAGTGTTGCAGGGGCCATTGATTTAGCAGTAGATGGCCTAGGGAGATTTCTGAAATGGATCAAGTGGCAATATCAGAACTGGAGTTCTACCCACAGAGATTGCTTCAGAATTATGGAGACAGTAAATGTCAATCAAAGTGGGCAGACTAAGGTTAAACAGCACAGGCAAAGCCTTATCACACTGAACTACTTGTGCCACAAGGGCCATCTGTATGGTAAACAACCTACTGGAAAGTAAAATGTAGATGGGTGACAAGACATTTCATATTATGTGCATGGAATGAAATTTATTACAGTGTCCTGAGTGCAAGGTTGGATAACTCAATGGCTGATTACCTTTTTCATTTGCAGTGGGCCTAGTTCAGTACTTTGGCTCAAAATTGTCAACACTTTTGAAGCAGGTACCATTTCATGTAGAAAGTGGTTCTACAAAATTGACAGCTGATAAATTAGCTCCCTCAGGTTTGGAACAAGAGTAACATACACAAATTTGGCTACACTATTTCATTGAATCATGAAAGGCCCAAAGTTGGTCAGTAGTAGCTAAACACCTGAGGTCATCTATTATTCTTATAACTTCAGTTGTAGGTTATAGTCAGGGTAAAGCAGCAGTGCACTTCAGGACTATAACTTGGTTACATAAATAAATGGTTTGAGGAGAAACAGCCAAGGCGTTTCAACTAAATAGCTTTGTAAAGAACTAGGCAAAAAAGTAACTTCAAGCTATAGATAAATGATATCTGATCAGCCTTGCAGTATTGCAGTCATTGTGTAATATACTCTTAATGGTGTGACAAGATAAATACTGAAAGCATATTTTGTAACAGCTCTTAGTAGGGCTTTCAGAGAGTCTAACCTAATACAGCTTAATGATAAGAGGGACCAGCACTAAGTTCTGTCCATTAGTAATGTTATGATTTTAGATGAAGACATCTAGATGTGAGTGGCAGGACAAAGACAGATAAGTTGCAAGAAGGCAGTGAGTTTCACTAAAGATACTGGAAGGCACATGTTGAAATGTAGTGCATTGCCTTGCACACTTTCAGTATTTGAGATACTTAAGAGAAGGTCCTTCCTTTTGCCACTGTAAAGGCTTGGGTGAAGATGTCAGTGGGTCAGTTTGGATTAGGCAATAAAAGATATACTCTGCACTGATTCAGAATAGTGGCTATCTCATGCATAATAGGCAGAGATATCACAGGTGAGCATTAAAAAGTTAGAGCAGTGGAAATCTAATGCTTTTAAAGTACATCTAAGAGTCAGTTTGCTTTTACCTATCTTCATTTAGCATTACAGCTGCAGGAGCTGTAGAGAACCAGAAAGCATGAGTCAAATTTCATTCATTTGTTAAAAGAATACAGAATTGGTTGGAGCAAGAAGAGTATGTCAATAAAGGAAAGGCTCAATTAGCAAGTGGACGTTTAGCAGTGGGTCGGTGTGAAATGGCCACAGCTATGGTGTGAGCCGGAACAATATTGCAAATTTTTGGGAAGTGCAATTCTTTTCCATCTGGGAAAAGGACATAGTTCATATGCCAATTGGTTGATTAGTACAGATGATAAGGTGAGGTGTGTGCTAATTAAACCAAAAAATAGTTATAGGTACAAATAATATGGTTTGAGTCAGTTCAAAGATTGAAATGGAGCAGAGACACATCTGATGCAGTAGAAAGGGTTATGCATAGAATCAAGAATTGTATGCAAACTTGTATGTCTAAGTTAGTGACAAAAGTGGGGGAAGATTTACAACCCATCTGACCATAACAGTTAAAAGGCAATATTGTTGAGGAATAGAGTTAGGATTAATAACATGGCCATTTTACTTCATTTGGTTATCAGTGCCTTCTTGTAATTGTGAATGTGATATGAATGACTAAGCTTCCAATGAAAGGTTAAAGTGATGAATTTACAAACAAAAGAGGATGAGTTATAGGTTCATAGGTTCATATGTTGGTACTAGGCTATTGGCTCTAGGGCCTATAGAAGTCTAGCCATAACAATTCTCTGGGTATTTCTTCCCACAGTATTTACTTCCCTGGACCCCTGTCTGGCAGGGTGACTGACATGATCCCTGGGGTGAATTTCCTATCTCCCATCCAATCATCAAGGTTCCTTTTGAAGAGGGCCAAAGAGGCGCTCTGCTTGACATGTATAGGCAGTCTATTCCAGAGTCTGGGGAGTCTCTGGGTAGGAACCTATCCCTCCACCATGTTTTGTTTAGTGTGATGACAAGGTTAAGATCCCTGGAGCATGTGTCTCTGAGGGATTGGGATTTCTTTAAGTGTAGCATGTCCAACAGCTCTGGGTTTGACAAGGCCTTGTATGTTAAGCAGAGATCGCCTCTGAGTAGACAATATGCGACAGAGTATAGGTGGAGTTTTTTTAGATGGTCAGCATAGGGCATCTGCTTTAGGCCTGTGATTCTTTTAGTGAGGTATTTCTGCGGCCTTTCCAGTTGTTGCAGATGTCTTGAGAGGTACATACCAAACTGGGCATTGTATTCTATAATGGGTCTAATGAGGGATGAGTACAGTGGGACAGTAACCTCCTTTTTTTCTGGATGAAAAGCCCTTAGTGATGAGGTGTGCCACATAGAAGGATTTCCTGACTGTTGTGGCAATGTGGTTATCGAAGGTGCAACCACTTTCCATCTGTGTCCCTAAGTCTCTAATCACACTTTCAGTGTTTAGTGTATTGCCACCTATGTGGTAATTCATGGGTACATGATAACTATACATTTCTTGGCATTAAGCTTGAGCCCATGGCTCTGGCACCAGGCATCTGTTTCTGTAAGGCCCTTTTGTAGAATATCCACATAATTTGGGGATTCAATAATGGCTCCCAGTTTGCAGTCATCTGCAAACTTTGTTAGCCAGAGTCCCTTAGTGTTGGCCTGTACTTCAGAGAAGTAGATACCAAACAAGGGTGGTCCCAGGACTGAACCCTGAGGTACCCCACTTGTCACTTGTCTGGAGCTGATTTTGGAGTCGGCTACTTTTACAGTCTGGGTTCTGTCAGTAAGCCAGTTGGCAACCCATCAAGTGATGTAGGGATTTATGCCCAGCTTAGTAAGTTTATTTATGATTACAGAGTGGGGGATGGTGTCAAAGGCCTTGGCAAGGTCAAGATAGGCTGTGTGGACCACCTTACCCTTGTCCACAGCTCTGGAGACTGATTCAAAGAAGTCAATCAGATTCAGGAGACAAGATCGGCCCTTCACAAACCCAAACTTGGTGGGGTCCAGTGTTTGAAGGTTGCCAATGTCTTTGTTTATAAGTTCCATGATAATGCGTTCCATGCCCTTGCAGATCAGGCTTGTCAGACTGATGGGACGGTAGTTCCCGGGATCCAAGGCAGATCCTCCCTTGTGGAGCGGGATAACTGTAGCTGTGCACCACTCAGTGGGCATGAAGCCTGAGGTGAGGCTATGATTAAACATGACACTTAGATGAGGTGCCAGTTCATTTTGTAGTTCATATAGTATATAGCCTGGGATGTCATCTGGTCCCATGGATGCTGTATTCTTAGCTTTGGAGAGTGCGGTTTCCACCTGTGTGGCCATGATTATCAGAATTTGGCAATCTTTTGGTATTGAGATGGGCCCTTTAGGGGGTGAGAGGGGGGTGAAGTTTGGCAATATCCTTGGGATCAGTATATTTAATGCCACTCTGTTGTAGCTCAGAGCAGATCTGAGCAGTGCCATTTAGATTCTTGATATAACTATAGAATGCCTTGTGGTTGTCTTTGGAATCTTTGGCACTTTTATTTTCGTAATAAGCTTTTAAGGATTTTATGAGGGATCTCAGCTTCTTACTGAGGCTGGTGAAGGAGTTTTTTTGCATCCTGGGATTTTCCTCTTTTCTGCAACAGTTTCTTCCTTCTGTTGTATAGTTTGTCTATAGCAGGGGACTACCAGATTGGCTTCCTTTTTTTGGAGAAGAGCATCTTGGTTCTATTTGGGATGGCACGATTCATGCACGAGTGGATGTGCTCATACAGTGCCTTAGTGTAGGCACTGGAAACTGATTCAAAGAAGTCAATCAGGCTCAGGAGACAAGCTCGGCCCTTCACAAATCCAAACTGTGTGGGGTCCAGTGTTTGTAGATTGCCAATGTCTTTGTTTATAAGTTCCATGATAATACGTTCCATGGCCTTGCAGATCAGGCTCGTCAGACTGATGGGGTGGTAGTTCCCGGGATCCAAGGTGGATCTCCCCTTGTAGAGTGGATAACTGTAGCTGTGCACCACTCAGTGGGCATGAAGCCTGAGGTGAGGCTATGATTAAACATGACACTTAGGTGGGGTGCTAGTTCATTTTACAGTTCATGTAGTACACAGCCAGGGTTGTCGTCTGGTCCCTTGGATGCCATATTCTTAGCTTTGGAGAGTGCGTTTTTTACCTGTGCGGCCATTATTACAGGAATTTTGCAATCTTTCGGTATTGAGATGGGCCCTTTAGGGGGTGAGGTTTGCACTGAATCGATATGCCAGGATATTGGCAATATCCTTGCAATCAGTATATTTAATGCCATTCTGTTGTAGCTCAGAGCAGATCTGAGCATTGCTATTTAGATTCTTGACATAGCTATAGAATGCCTTGTGGTTGTCTTTGGAATCTTTGGCAATTTTATTTTTGTAACTAGCTTTGGAGAATATTATGAAGGATCTCAGCTTCTTACTGAGGCTGGTAAGGGAGTTTTTTGCATCCTGGAGTTTTCCTCTTTTCTGCAACAGTTTCTTCCTTTTGTTGTAAAGTTTTTTTATGGCAAGGGACCACCAGATTGGCTTCCTTTTTTGGGAAGAGAGCTTCTTGGTTCTATTGGGGATGGCATGATTCATGCACGAGTGGATGTGCTCGTACAGTGCCTTAGTGTAGGATTCAGCAGTCAGACTTCCAGTTCCCATCTGCATGGGTGTCATGAAGTTTGTCACTTCTCACTTGAGTAGCATGAAGTTGGCTTTGGAGAGTTTTTTTACAGAGGTTTCCTTACTGGGGGGTGGGGGGGGTGGGATGTGGATGTCAAGGATGATTAGCTTATAGTCAGAACTGACCAACGAGGGAGTGACCACAGGTGTGGAACATCGATTTCCCATGTTGGTAATGACCAGGTCTAGGATATATATTGGAGCCCCTGATGGGACTAA
The DNA here is from genome assembly GCF_019279795.1 of Protopterus annectens. NCBI lineage: Eukaryota > Metazoa > Chordata > Ceratodontiformes > Protopteridae > Protopterus > Protopterus annectens. Next base: position 449,854,305 of record NC_056748.1, on the reverse strand, counting down.
GGATTAGTTGATCCACAGCGTTGGAATTTATGAATTCCAAGAACCATTGAGCAAAGGTGTTGGTACATAGGTAGTTTTCCCAGTTAATGGCAGAGTAGTTGAAATCACCCAGTATTAGGGTGTTTGGTTGTATCTTAATATTTTCCAATATGTTTAGAAAGGTGTAGTGAGAATCTTGGGGCATGGTGGGGGATCTGTAGCAAGCTAAAAGTTGGATTTCAGTCTTACCTAGTGTTAGTTGCACCTGGAGAATTTCAGACGCATTGTGTTGGGCAACTAGCCTGGTGGTGTGAATATCATTGGTGACTATGGACACTCCTCAACCTTTAGTGTTTCAGTCCTGGTTTGGTGGCCAAAACGTTTGTTAAGAGTTGTAGCCTGGTATTGCAGGGGTGCTCTCTGGAGTCTTGAACCAGGTCTCAGTTACTGCACAGATATTGATGTTCTCCAATTTTATGAGTGCCTCGAGAGAGTGCATTTTGAGGTTTAGACTTTTAGCATTGAGTAGCATTACCTTCAGATTTTGCATGCTTGTACCTGTTACAGTGGTGGTTTTGTCCTTTGAATTTTGCTAAAAAGCCACTATAGGGGTGGCAAGAGCTTTAGCCTGTAACCTGAATTCCAGGGGCGGCAAGTGCAGACCATCTCTGGCAAAGCATCGTGGTCTGTTGATCATGTCGTGCCAGGCAGACAGATGCTGGATCCCCTTTGAATGACACCAGAAGCTTAGCCAATTGTTGAAATCAATCATTTTGTCCTTATACTGTGGTATCATTCTAGGCAAAGGCAGGATGCTACTCAGGGCTACAGTCATATCTGCCTGGGCCACATGATCTGAGAGCTCTTCCATGTCTCTTTTCATGTAGTCCAGGTAGGTACATCTCCAGTCATTCACTCCAACATGGACAATGACTGAGTCATATTTGTACTTGTTATGGAGTGACTTGAGTGCATGCATTATGTGGTGGATCCTGGCACCTAACAGGCAGCTGACTCTAATTTTTCTCCTTGTTCAGCCTGGTAAGTGGGACATCAGTGTGCCTGACTATAGAGTCACCTATGACTAAAGTGTTGGGTAAGTTGTCTTGCCTTAGGGGCTGTTGGTGGGTGGCACACTAGTGTTATGTGCTATGTGACACTTTGGTTGTGATTGGTGCTTGCGTTTCAGCTTCGGAGGTCCTTGTTGGTTGGGCAGGTTAATGTTAAGGGCCTCCACATATGTGGGTTTAGTGTTGCTATGTGTGGGTGTTGGTGGTGTGGGTTTAGAAGGGCTATGTGTTGCTCTTTGGTGTATTGTAGGTTTTAACCGTCTCCTCTTGACTGTCTAGCACAATCTTGGGTGGAGAGAGCTTTGCTTCCAGTTTGGCTATATAAGTGCATCTCTCGCAGGTTGCAGTGTTGGGTGGTAGGAGGAGAGGGTTGTCTGTGTACATGAAGCAATTGCTGCATTGCCCCAATATGCCCAGATTCACCAGGTGGACAGGAGAAATCACTGGAAGCTGACCCTTGGACATGCCTGGTTTGGTGCTTTTTTTTTTTTTTGCAAAGTACAAGGGCTGTTTTCCCTTACCTTAGCAAGGTACTTTCCAGTTATAGGCTGTTTAGTGCCTACGATTAATTTCTCCTTATTAACAAGAAGAGATGAGTGCTTCTATCAGTTTAAGACTTCCTAGTGCTTTCCAGCAGGTTTTAAAGCAAGTGCTAGTCACAGGTATGCCTAAAGGTTGTTTGTGTTTTCGGCTTTTCTCGGTTAGGGGTCACCACAGCGGAACTCCGGTCCGCTAATGATTGGCAGTCGATTTTTATGGTGCCGAGTTGCCAGCCCGATGCCCAACCTTCACAGGTATGCTTAAAGGTAAGATAAAAAAATGGTTTATCTTAAACACTGCAATGTGCACTGGAGGAGTTAGAGGTGAAAGTAGGTAACTTACGTTTTACCTGTCTAAAAAGTTACATTTTAGTGGAGAGTCACTATTTTTAAAACAGCAAGATAGATTGAAAGGGGTGGTCACTTTTGTTTTCTGGTACTATGGAATACAGTAGGATGGCCAATAAATTTAAATAGTTGAAGGGGAGTGATTTTACAAAATGATAATTTTGTGCTTACTCACACAAGCCAGTAAAAACAGAGAGGAAATGAGATATATGGTCAAATTAACATAAGGGGAAGGCAACTAGAAAGACAGTGGTGTTTAAGAACACTACAGTAATTGGATGGGAAGGTGGAGAAAAACATTTCTTCCAGACTCACAAGAGACAGAGCTGTGGTCTCTTTTCAAGTTTTAATATGCAGTTAAAAGCATAATACAAGTAAAACACAAAGTAAATAAAACAAATGTATTCAAAATAGAAAAAGGCAATAAAGTAATACAACAAATAAAAAAGTCAGAAGGTAAATCCATAGAAAATAAAAATAAAAGAATGGTGATTGTTTATGGTTGCTAAGGTCAGTGAGGGCAGAGCTATTCTCAGGCTCATGGAAATATCTCTGAAATGTGTTATATTGTCTGACATTATGCAGGCCCTTTCTTATAGAACTGTTTGGAACTCTAGATTCTTTCTTTTTGATAATGGCCATACTCTAAAGTGGTTGACTTCCTTCCTTGAGGAAGACACAGTAAGGGTAAAAACAAGTCTTACACTGTTTTACTAGACACATAAAAACGTTTATGTGCTTTGTAAATCATTTACTACTTAGCTCTTTTCGTTTGCCACCATTCTACTCTTTTAAGGCCCAGCTTATATTGTTTCCTTTGTCTAGGCTGCCTGCATTATAGGCCATCACCCACAAAAGGTGCTACCCTACTACATTCCTATCCACCATTATTACCTCCCTTATACTCCATCACTCTCCCTCTGCCTAAAGCCACCCAATCTCCTTCCGCAATAGAACCAATCACATGTATCACTTGCATTTTGAACTTCATACCTCAAATTAACACTATTAGCCAGTCACGCTATCTTTGTCTCATATGCTTCCCTTCCTTCTTAACACTTTCAGAGTGCAGGCACTATAACTGTATAGAACTTTTAAGCTCTTAATAATCTAAGTAAATTTAAATGTAGCTAATCAATATGTAAAAAAGTAAAAACATACAAATTAGTTTATAATCTAAATAAGTGATCTAAATGCATTATCTAGATAATCTAATTATAAATAATCTATGTTTCAATAAACCAGTGTGCATCACTGACAATAAAGAAAAAAGATTGTTTTTCACACAACAGAAAATTTGTAACACAACACTCTAGAAATAAGAATCAGCAAAAATAAAACAGGCTATTTTTAAGGATAGAAATACACGCTAGAGGAATTTATCAGACCTTCCAGAGCATATGGGGCCCTATACCTGCAACATCAGTCCTCAGAATACTTGCCAATCTCTAATGCCCACACAGTCAAGCATTATTGCTTATATTATAGGCTACATCTGTTAAATCAACCCATTCTAAAACAGGGAGATATATTCTATTGCTGTTAGTTGTGGCACATGAAGAATTAACGATGAGTTAGAATTTTTTTTTAACTTTGCTTAACCCTAAATTATACAGCAGAGAAACTAGTGCTGTGAAGGATTGAGCCATACCTAATCTTACAAATCTACTTTCTTGGTCCAAGTTCAACTTAACAGTAGAAGAAAAAAATATATAGTACATTTACAACAAGATGGCTGCCTATAGCTTAACACTTTTCCAAGTCTTACGGGACATAAGATTATTTAATGACTGCAGCTAATGTAAGTATGAATTTAACTGTGTCTCCAGTAACTTGAATGTGCTAATTGTTATTGGTTAGAGCCAAAGTTCTAAATTCATAGTTCATAGTTTTGAAGATCAAGGATATTAACTGCCATAAAAAATATTTTTTATTTCCTATGAGTATAGTGTAAGCTCTAAACCAAAGAAAAACAAAACAAAAAAAAGTGGGGACTGGACATATAAAAGAAACAATTCAGTAATTCAATTAGTTAAACTCGCCCAGTTGTTTTTTTAGTTTTAAAATGAAACGAACATTACCTTCATAGGAGTGTCTAGGTCATACAGTCCTTCCAGGGTATTGGCTATTTTTACTCTAAAGGAAAGATCAAGGCTACAGGCTTCTCCCAAGGCCCAGTTTTCTGGTCTGAAAAACAACTACTTTGTCAAAACTGCATTCTACATTTTAGTTGTGACTGGATCCTCTTTCACTCTGTAACTCCAAGTGTTCCCTTCAGATAAACCTCAATATGAGGGACTTACTTCCTGAATAAAGCCCTCCAGACTATTAATTTTTATACTATCTTTCCATCCACGCCTGCTGCCATCCATGGAGTTTAGCTTAGGCAAGTAAGGAATGGAAGTAGATTGCCAGGCCTTTCTTCCTTATCATACCACAGGCACTAAAGTAATCGACTATTAAGACATTGTCAGTTACTTCATTTTTGTAAAAATATTTCCACATACTGTACATTCTGACAACAAATTTAAAAGCACATACACATTTCCTGAAACCAAAATCTTGCAAGTACATTTTTGTGAGCTCAAAACCATGTGTTTTGGAACGTTAATGGTGGGTTGTTGGACCTAGACAACACATAAGCTTTTCTGCTGACTAGGCTTGATCCACGGGTCACTGTTTACTGAAAGGCTTGCAGAGACAGTGTCCAGTAGCACAGCGAGGCATTACCATCACTTTTTCCAACTCACTCATTGTAAAAGACACAACATTTTATCAGAGTTCAAGTGACTAACCAACATTTTATCAAGGTATAGAAAGCCTTCTTTATTGATATACTCTGTCTTCAAATAGCTGTGCATCTCCTTTCTGTATTGCTGAGTTTTGAGTTGATACGGCACACATGGTGTTCCTCACTTTTAAAGTTCTGGGATAGACCAGTCCTGAAAGCTGCTTCTGAAGCATCAGCATAGCAGGTAAATTCTTTAGTGAAATCAGGAGTTGCCAACAAATTCTGAACTTAAGGGTCTGTTTTAATTTAAAATGCTCTACCTCATGAGAACATTGCTCCATCATAGGAGTACCTCTGCTTGTGATCTGTGAATGGGAAGTCACAAAATTAGATACACACTTCATGTAGTACCCAACTAATTCCAGGAAAGCCTTTTCTCATTTCTTAATAGAGGGTATCAGTGAGTTTATTTTATGGTCCAAATCTTTTCTAGTTGTGGTCTTACTACTTTTCTTCCTATAAGGTGCAATTGGTACTCATCTTCCACTGTATAAAATTTACTTTTCTTAGTATTTGCAGTCAGGCCTTCCTGCTTTACTGGCTCTAGCTTGGCCAGCACTTTGACAAGTAATATTCCTCATCATCTGAATGAATGGCCATGAGATCCAGGTATGCTGCAGTATATCAGGAGAGGGTTTCCAGTCTCTTATCCATCAGCCTCTGAATGATGGCTTTGGTTCCAGGTAGGCCAAACTGCAACATTGTACTGAAATAGACAACTAGGTATTACAAAAGCTGATTTATTTAGGAATGGGGGTAAGTGGTATCTACCAGTATTATGTCTTCTGGTTCAGTGTTGTCATATATGTAGCCTTTCCTATACTTTCTAGCAATTTGTAGATTGTGGGCATGGGGTAGCTATCAAACTTCAGATTTCCGTTATAGCTACTAAAACTATAATAGGTTCCATGGCTACATTTATCAATGTGGTAAATTTGCTATAGCTTTGTATTTCCTGTCTGTCTAATCTTATGGGGTACTGTACTGATTTACTCCATCACCTCAAATGACTACTGCTGTTTGGCCAGAAGTTAGTTTTTCATAAAGGGGACTAATGCTATTACCTGATATCCTAGGTTACATTTTCAGAGATGGGCAGTCTTGTTTGTTTTCACCTTTTCTGGGCTTACTGCATGTGCTCCCTTACTATGGGCATTACCAGCTTTAACCAATCTTGAAATCTAGTATAGTGTTTTATCATATGTTTAAATGGTGTCTATTTCACTTCCTAAGTTTTCTTAATAATATCTGTTAGCTCTCTTAGATGCCTGCCTTACAGAGGTTCAGATGGGATAAACCCAGATGAAGATTTAGGCATGTCTCTCATTGCAAATATTAGGTAGGAGTAATATCTTGTCCAAGATTTTCCATTTGCATCAATGACTTTCCTTATCATGGATTTAAGTGATTTATTAAATCTTTTTACAAATTCATCAGTTGTGGATGGTACACTAATGTCTTCAACTGTTTGACTTTATAGCGCTGTTATAACTGACAAAAATGGTCGTGCCTTGTTCCTTAGGAATACTCACTTAGAGGAATAAACAACCCTGTTTCCATTGCAGTAGTCACAGCATTAGTTTTGTGTAGTGGCACTACTTCTGGAAGTCTGGTAGGCAGTTCATTATGGCTAGTATGGACTGATACCCATTGCTAAATTTTTAGAAGTGGTTTCACAAAGTCCACAGCAATATGCTCAAATGGTACTTCACCATTAGTCTTCCATAGTAATGGATTTTCATATCTCATTTATTTATTTATTTGCTTACTTGCTTATCTTTTGTTGAGTAGGTTAGCTCCTCGGGGCCAGCAGCTTCGCTTTCAGGGGAAAGTCAGAACGGGTTCTTTACTCCTCAGTGTGTCACCCTTTGACATCTTTATCCCCCTACCCCTTTTATTCACAGCCATTTTGTGATACTATTCACAATCATATCTTTACACCATATCTAATTATACAATAATTCATGACACCTCATTCACAATACATTCTATAAAAACACACAACTATTTTATCAAACTTATCTCTTTCTTATTTAAATTTTCATATAATCCATAAATAATCATACTCATATTATACTTCTAAAAACTTCTTAAACAAATACCTCAAAACTTCATTTTCTTTTCCAATCCAACAAAAAAAAAACCATGGTTTCTTTAATATTACCAAAAACCCCACAACCTTTTCTTTTTGTTTATATTTCATATTTGTTTTAACACCGCAGTTTCTCAATCATAAGCTACCATAAAAAAAAAATTGTGCAATTCTAATACTTAAAATTTTCCTTTTCATTCAAATATAGCTTTCTTAAACTTTTTCCCCTTATCTTTCCATACTTTGACATAATAATATTTGTCCATTATTTCTTCGTATTTGTTCTTATTTTAGTTATTAATCTCCCAACTTAAATCTCATCATTTCATTAAATAATATCTGCCAAAGCCAAATTTGAGGCAAATTTTGCCTCTCAGGCCAAGGAAAACCACAATGGATTATTTAGTGATGGCCATAAAATCAAAAGGGATACACAACTGCATGCAGAGCTCATTGTTAATGGAACTACCTATGCTGTACCAGAAGATATAGCAAACTTACTGGCAGACAAATTCAGCTTTAATTTTAACCTTCTTTCATGCTGTCTCCCTCAGGAAATACCACCAATTATAACTCTCCCTGCTATCACTAGGGAAGTGGTCCTAAATGCTCTAAGACCAAGAAAACTGCATCAATGTGCCCTGAAAATATCCCAGGCAGCATTCTAAATTGCAAGTTACATGATCCATCAGGAGGAATCATTATTTAACTGTAGTCTTCAAACAGGCTTTGTACCCCATGAATGGAGAACAGCAAATGTCATCCCTATGCACAAAGGAGGGACATCTACAGGCCCTGAAAACTACAGACCCGCGAGTCTCACTAGTCTCATATGCAAACACATGGAAAGTATTATTGTGGAAATAATCAGTAATGATATAGGTAACCTCCAGACACTTGACCCAACCCAGTTTGCTTTCATTAAGGGAAGGTCATGCCTAATCGATGTGAAGGCTTCTTTGAAAAGGTTAACAAAGCAATAGGCAAGCTGCACTTGGGTATTTTTGGCAAATTCAGGAGATCAGTTATAAACCTTTATGTCACGCGGTGAATTGCCAACTGGTTCACAGACATGACAGAGGATGTCAGAATTGGGGTGTCTACCTCTACAAAGATCCATAGGTAGGTAGTAGGCTATTGGCCCTAGGGCCTATATAAGCCTAGCCAAAAAGGTACTCTGGCTTTCGCCACCCAAGAAAATTATTTTCTCATGCCCTTGTCGAGCAGAGCCATAGAAGTGATCCCCGGGGTGAATTTCCTATCTCCCATCCAATCATCAAGATTTTTCATGAAGAGTGCTAATGGGGAGCTTTGTTTGATATAGATAGGTAGTTTGTTCCAGAGTATGGGAAGTCTCTGGGATAGGAATCTATCCCTCCAGCATGTTCTGTTTATTGTTGTGACAAGGTTTAGGTCCCTAGAAAGTGAAGCTCAGAGGGATTGGGATTTCTTTAAGTGGAGCATGTCCAACAGCTGTGGGTTTGACATAGCTTTGCATGTTAGGCAGAGATCGCCTCTGACTAGGCGATATGTGACGGAGTAAAGCTGGAGTTTTTTGAGATGGTCTGCGTAGGGCATCTCTTTGAGGCCAGTAATCCTCTTTGTGAGGTATTTCTGTGGCCTTTCCAATTGTTGTTGATGTCTTGTGAGGTACATACCAAAAGGGGTGTTGTACTCTCTAATGGGTCTAATGAGTGATGAACAGAGGGGAACAATGACCTCTTTTTTCCTGGATGGAACCCTTTTATGATGAGGTGTGCCACGTAGAAGGATTTCCTGACTACTGTGATGATATGATTATCAAAGGAGAGACTACTGTTCACCTGTGTCCCGAGGTCTCTTATCACACTTTTGGTGTTAAGTAGACTACCACCTATGTGGTAGTTTATGGGTACAGAGTTTTTACCAAAAGGGATGACAATGCACTTTTTTGCATTGAGCTTGAGACCATGGCTTTGACACCAGGCATCTTTCTCAGTGAGGCCCTTTTGTAGGATGTCCACATCATTAGGAGTTTCAATTATGGCTCCTAGTTTGCAGTCATCTGCAAACTTCTTTAGCCAAAGACCTTCTGTCTTAGCCTATACTTCAGATAAGTAGATACCAAACAGGAGAGGACCCAGGAATGAACCCTGTGGTACTCCACTTGTCACTGGTCTGAAGTCGGATTTGGAGTCTGCTACTTTCACAGTGTGGATTCTGTCAGTGAGCCAGTTGGCAACCCATCTTGTGACATAGGGATTTATACCTAGTTTAGTGAGTTTATCTATAATTTCAGAGTGGGGGATGGTGTTGAAAGTCTTGGCAAGATCTAGATAGGCTGTGTGAACCACCTTACCCTCATCTACGGCTTTGGTGACCGCTTCAAAGAAGTCTATTAGGTTTAGGAGACATGATCTGCCTTTTACAAACCCGAACTGGGTGGGGTCCAGAGTTTGGAGATTACCAATGTCATTGTTTATAATTTCCATGATGATGATACATTCCATAGCCTTGCAGACAGGTTAGTCAGCCTAATGGGGTGGTAGCTCCCGGGGTTCGTGGTGGCTCCTCCTTTGTGGAGTGGGATGACCGTCACTGTGCACCATTCAGTGGGCACAAAGTCTGAGGTAAGGCTATGATTGAACATGGTACTTAGGTGGGGTGCCAGTTCATTCTGTAGTTCATGTAGAATGCAGCCTTGGATGTTATCATGTCCCATGGATGCTGTGTTTTTGGCTTTGGAGAGTGTGTTTTTATCTGTGCAGCCATGATTACAGGAACTTTTCATTCTTCTGGTATAGAGATGGGCCCTTTAGGGGTGAGGGGGGGGGGTAAAGTTAGCAATGAACCTATCTGCCAGGATGTTGGCAATATCTGTTGGTTCTGTATATTTAGTGCCATTGTGCTGTAACTCAGAGCAGATCTGAGTGCTGCCATTGAGATTCTTGACATAGCTATAGAATGCTTTGTGGTTGTCTTTAGAATCATTGGTAATTTTATTTTCGTAACTAGCTTTGGAGGATTTTATGAGGGATCTCAGCTTCTTACTGAGGCTGACCAGGGAGTTCCTCCAATCATGGGATTTTACTCTTTTTTGCAACAGTTTCTTTCTTCTGTTGTAGAGTTTGTTTATGGCAGGGGATCACCAGATTGGCTTCCTTTTTTTGGAGGATAGCATCTTGGTTCTGTTAGGGATTGCATGATCCATGCATTTGTGTAAGTGCATATAAAGTGCATTTGTGTAGGATTCAGCAGTCGTACCTCTGTTGTCTGTCTACATGGGTGTCATGAAGTTTGCCACTTCTGTCTTAAGAAGCGTGAAGTTGGATTGGAGAATTTTTTTATGTTGGTTTCCTTAATGGGGGTGGGGGCGGGATGTGGATGTCTAGGGTGATTAGCTTGTGGTCGGATCAGGGAGGAATTGACCTCTGGTGTGGAACACCGGTTACCCATGTTGGTAATGACCAGGTCTAGGATATTGCTGCCCCTGGTGGGGGTGTGGATAAGTTGATCCAAGGCATTGGAATTTATGAATCCCGGAAAACGTTGAGCACAAGAGTTGGTACACGAGTAGTTTTCCCAGTTAATGGTGGGGTAGTTGAAATTGCCCATTATTAGGGTGTTAGGTTATACCCTAATATTTTCCAGTGTATCAAGAAATGAGCAGTGGGAATCCTGGGGTATGGTGGGGGATCTGTAATAAACTACAATTTGGACTGCAGTCTTGTCCAGAGTTAGTTGCACTTGGATAATCTCGGATGCATTATGCTGAGCAACTAACCTTGGAGGTGTGGATATCCTTAATGAATATGGACACGCCTCCACCTTTCGTGTTTCGGTCCAGGTTAGGTGGCCAAAAGTGTGGCATGAATTATAGCCTGGTAATGCAGGGGTGCTCTCTAGAGCCTTGAACCAGGTCTCTGTCACTGCACGGATGTCGATCTTCTCCATTTTAAGGGGTGCTTTGAGTGAGTGCATTTTGAGGTTTAGACTTCTAGCATTGAGTAGCATTACCCTCAGATTTTGCTTTCTTGTTCCTGTTACAGTGGTGAATTTGTCATTTGAACCTTGCCTAAAAAAGGCACTATAGGGGTGGCAAGAGCCTTAGCCAGTATCCAGAATCCCAAGAGTGACAGGTGCAGGCCATCTCAGGCAAAGCATCATGGTCTGTCGATCATGTCATCCCAGGCAGACAGATACTGGATTCCCTTAGAATGACACCAGAAGCTTAGCCAGTTGTTGAAGTCAATCATGTTGTCCTTGTACTGTGGTATCATTTTGGGTGATGGCAGGATGCTACTCAGGGATAGGGTCATACCTGCCTGGGCTACAAGATCAGACAGCTCCTCCATGTCTCTTTTCATGTAGTCCAGGGAGGTACATCTCAGATCATTCACACCAACATGGACAATGACAGAGTATTATTTGTACTTCTTGTGGAGTGATCCATTATAAACCGGTCACACACAGAGTTCCTCAGAGATATGTCCTGGGACCACTCCTTTTTGGCATCTACTTCTCTGAAGTAAAGGCCAATGTCAAGAGCCTCTGGCTGGCCAAATTCATAGATAATTGCAAATTACGAGCAGTCATAGAATCCCCTACCAATACTAATGTTCTCGAGGAAGGACTGACACAGACAAATAACTTATGCCAGAGATATGAACTAGAACTAAATGCCAAGAAATGCATAATAATATTCTTTTGGTAGTCAAACACCCAAGGTAACTATCATATTGACAACACACCCTTAAGATTAGATTCAGTAGTCAGGGACTAGGGAACACACATAGACAGTAATCTAGCCTGTGTCCATCACATGCATGCAGTACTGAGGACATAATTCTATGTTGAACTTATAAACAAAGGTATGGCAACAAGATCTAAGGAGGTCATTGTTGCACTATATTCAGCACTCATCAGACCTATCATTGAATACAATTCCTCCCAAGTACATCCAGCAACTGGAACATCTACAGAGGCTCCTTACTAAAAGAAAATAGGATGTAAGTAATATGTTCAGTGTAGACCATCTCAAAGCCTATCCCTGTATTCTGTCTCCCACAGGCTGTCGAAGGAACCTCCATATCTGGCATACAAAGCATTGTGAGAAATCATCCTGATGGACCTCCTGCATATCCACAAAACAAAAAGCACCAGAATTATGCATTCCAAAGACGTAAACCTTGCATATGATATTAATGGGACCTGCTAGAAAGACAAGTATGTATCTCATAGAGTAGCCCTTCTCCTGAACAGGCTCCCCATCCATGTGAAGCAGACTTCCTTCCTAATTTGGATATTTAGATGAAAAACAGGAAATAGTTGAGCTGATATAGCAGAACTAATTACCTGGCTGTGTTGGATTCTATAACCATCTGGATATACCAAGTTGATATAAGTATACTTTATTGGAATTGAACTGTTTCAGTGATAGTTAACAAAACTGTACTGCATTTATTTATTTGCTTCATTGTTTACTGCTGGCATCTGTCTGCATTTTGTTTCTCAGGGTTAGTTCAGTGGCTAGTTTCATGGAGGGGGTTGCTTTGCATTCCCAAGAGTTAGCCCACCAAGTTGTTAGCTAATGGTCAGCACCTCTGTGTTTATTTGATTGCCTGAGGGTCTGCTTTCTCTGTTGTACTTCTGATACAAAGACTTACGTTCCTGTGAAACTCTGCTCAATATCCCAGCTAATATAGCAGAGGTAATTACCTGGCTGTGTTGGATTCTATAACCATCTGGATATAGCAAGCTGATATAAGTATACTTTTGTGTGCTTGATCTGTTTAAGTGATAGTTAGCAAAACTGTACTGCATTTCTTTATTTGCTTCATTGTTTATTGCTGGCCTCTGTCTGTCTGCATTTTGTTTTTTTCCCCACTCTGTACTCTTAACTCATCTCATTCACTTCAGTGGAACTCAGGAAGTTTGCACTGTAACTTCCAATGGGCAGAGCCTAAGCCTTTTGACAGACTCAAATGATGTCCTCACATTTCAAACAAACGTTCATCTCTCTGGAACCATAGGGGCTATGAAAGAAGTATAAATGGCAAACTCTTCAGCACCAGCTATTTTTATAGTGGTAGTATTCTTCAGCTTCTAGGTTTCAAACCAAATTTTATAAGTCACAGTAAATAACAGTAACTATATCCATTTGTAATATTTTGTAAGAAATTGCAGTATCTCAGCAACCACTCAAGTTACACACATGCAGTAAATAGCATTTTATTCATCTAGCGGAAAGCTTTCATGTGAGGATGAGGAGTTATGTCTGTGTTACTTGATTGTTGAAATATTTAGAACATTTTGAAAATTATATCTATATATATTAATATCATAAAAAAGAGCTAATATCTATTTACCTGCACTAGACAGAGGTCAAATATTAATGCAGTTTACATTGCCATTGTGTAAGCTTTAAGATGAAATATTTTAAAACCTTGTACTTAGCATGGTTTTGGAGTTATTGATGCAAACATGAACAAGCAATATTTGACACCTAGAGGCATCAGAAGGAATTAATTGCAAATGCACCTGGAGGCATCACTCAGATGTAATGAGTTAAACTTGGTGGCTTTGGAATTGCCCGCCCCTGCTGTAAATTTGATTTTGGTCACTCATGCCATTCCCATCTCATTTGCTCACTCAACTGAGTGCAGTGAGATAATCTGGGAAGGACTACCCTCTTGCATCTTTGATTTTGGACACTCCTTCCAGTACAATCTCATCATCTCATTCTACTCAGTAAAGAGAGAGCATCTGGGAAGGCCACCCCCTTAGTTTCTTAATCTTGAACTATCTTCTGCTTCCTCCCTCTTCACTTAAAAAAACAAACAAAAAAAAAAAAATACAGAAAGCAAAAACAACAACAACAAAAAAATTCTACACTTTATTCAGCTGCTTTTACTGTAATTGGGTTTTTCCTACTTTATTACCTTATTTTTGCTTTGCTGCATGCTCTTAAGTGTTCAAGTGCTTTTATTCTGCTGCATTTATTACTGCTTGTTAGTAGCCTGATTAAATTTATCTGTTATTCTAAGCATCTTAGTTTTGCTTTTAGCACTTGGGCTTCAGGCCAGTTACTTTGCATTTAAGAAGGTTTTTGTGGTCTCTACTCTTGTGGTCAAACTTTTATCAAAATCTCTCTCCATAAGTCAGCCTAAGTATTCAGAATACTATGACTGGACAGTTCCCATCAGTTTCTCTTGCCAGCATGGTCGACATGGGCATACTGAGACAGTGTAGCAATTGCCTCATGTTTACTGATAGCCCTCTTCTCCTAGAACATAATTTTTCTACTTGCCAGAAGTGCATCTACATCAGTAACCTGGAATCCATGCTGTCTCTTACACCACAGTCAGTACTTCTAAGAGGAGATAGCCAGCATAAGCACCACACCACTTACATCACATAGGCAAACACAACACACACACACGCCTATGCAAAGGTCCTTAATAAAAACTCAGCTAAACAGCAGAGACCTCAAAAACACACTCATAAACATTTCACACACACCACCAAACACATCACACATAGCAGACAACACACCAGTGTCTCACAAACACAACCCACAAGGCAAAACAATAAAGCCACACAGCCCACAAGGCATAACAATAAACCAAACATACTAGTTATTGGTGACTCAGTTGTGAGACACACTGATGTACCCATCAGCAAGCTCAGCAAGGAGAAGGCCATGGTCACTTGTCTCTCTGATGCCAGAATCTGCCACATCACGCTCACACTTAAGTCTCTTCACAAGTACAGGTATGACTCTCTCATTGTCCATGTTGGTGTGAATAACTTGACATGTACCTCCCTGGACTATATGAAGAGAGACATGATTGAGCTCTCAAAGTATGTGTTCCAGGCAGGTATGACCCTAGCCCTAAGTAGCATCCTACCTCCACCAAGAATGATACCACAATACCAACAAAAATAATTGACTTCAACAATTGGCTTAGTTTCTGGTGTCATTCCAAGGGGATCCAGTATCTGTCTGCCTGGGATGACATGGTTGACAGGCCTCGATGCTTTGCCAGAGATGGCCTCCACCTGTCAGCCCTGGGATTCCAGATCCTGGCCAAGGCTCTTGCCTCCCCCATTGTGCCTGTTTTAGGTGATGTCCCAAAGATAAATCTTCCACCTTAAAATATCTGTCAAAATGCAAATTGAAGGTCATGCTGCTTAATGCTAGGAGCCTTAACCTGAAAATGTATTAATTGGAGGCTCTACTCGGATTGGAAGATGCCAACATCTGGGTGGTCATGGAAACATGATTCAGGGCTCTGGAAAGCACCCCTGCCTTACCAGGCTATGCCTCATTCCACACATTCCGATCCCAAAATGAGGTCAGGAAATCTAAGTGTGGTAGAGTCTTTATCTTCATTAAGGACAGGCACACCTCCATACTAGTTTGCCGGAACGACACACTGGAACTATTCAAGGTGCAACGGACAGGTTGGCAAGACACCTTTCCAAGTTATAACCAGTTATAGACCCCACTTCATGACTCAGGACACCCACTCCTCCTACTTGGATCTACTTGACTCCGTCAAGGTACCGCCTAACAACCTGATCCTTGGTGACTTCAATTACCCCACTATAGACTGGCTGAACTATTCCTGCACTAATGCACTCACCCAATGATTCCTTAACTTCATCAATTCTAATGCACTAGACCAGCTTGTCACATCCCCCACAAGGGAAGATAACATCCTGAATTTGGTTCTCACCAGCATGGGCAACTGCTGTACAACTCCCATAGTATGTTCTTCCCTGGTGAGATCAGATCATCAGTCTGTCTCATTCAAAGTTTCTATCCCACCCAACCTCCCTTCCCATCTGTAATCAGGCTAAAAAACTTCTAAAAAGCTGACTACAACCTCCTATGGGAGGATATAAGTAGCTTCTCACTACCACCTTCATACAAGATGCAGACAACTATGCTGAACAGTACACCAGTGCAGTATACAAGCACCTGTACAACTGCATGGACTTAGCCATTCTCAACAGAACTAAAACCTGCTCCTCAAAGAAACACAAACCTGTCTGGTGGACATCCTCTACCAACAGGAATTACAACAAAAGAAAGAAACGGTTGTCCAAGGGTAAAAAGGAACAAATTCCAAATTGGTAAAACTCCCTCCTTAGCCTCAACAAGCAAATTAGATCACTAGTGAAAACCTCCAAGTCAAGTATGAATTGAAACTAGCCTCTGAAACAAAGGGAACCCACAAAGCCTTCTTCATTTATGTCAGAAACCTCCATGGCAAAGCCTAGGTTTTTCTCTGCATTAGTACTTAATGGTATCACTTACACTGATCCTTTTGGCTTAGCCAACCTGCTAGCAGATAGGTTCAGTGCAAACTTCACCCCCCCATTCCCCCAAAGGCCCCGTAAACATCACTGATACTTCTCCTGCACCTCACAGCTCCTTAGAGCAAGTGTTAAAGGCCCTGTCCAAGGCAAAGAACACAGCTTCAATGGGACCTGATTGTATCCCAGGCTGTATTCTGCACCATCTCCAGCAAGAACTAGCTTCACCATTGAGTACCCTGTTCAACCACAGCTTAAGTACAGGCTTCATTCCAGCAGAGTGGATAACTGTCATTGTCACCCCTTTGCACAAAGGTGGTACCAATACTGACCCTGGAAACTATTGCCACATTAGCTTGACAAGTCTGATCTGTAAAGCCATGGAGCATATTATTATGGATCTCATAAACAAGGACATAGGCAATCTCCAAGCACTTGACCACACCCAGTTCGGATTCATCAAGGGCAGATCTTGCCTGTTGAACCTGGTTGACTTCTTTGAGACTGTCACCAAGGTCCTGGATGACGAAAAGTTAGTATCTGCAGCTTACCTTGACTTGGCCAAGGCCTTTGACACAATCCCTCACTCTGGCATCATCGAAAAGCTAACACAACTTGGCATAAATCCATATCTCATCAGGTGGATGGTCAACTGGCTCATTAACAGGACCCACAAGTTCAAAATAGGTGCCTCCACCTCCGATTGCAGATCTGTCACTAGTGGTGTTGCCCAGGGATCTGTCCTGGGACCCCTACTATTTGGTATCTACTTCTCAGAGGTCCAGGCAAAGAAAAAGGCCTGTAGCTGACCAAGTTTGTGGTACTGTCATTGACTCCCTGAATGATGTTAACATACTGCAAGAGGGTCTCACAGCAACAAATGACTGATGCCAAAGTCATGCCCTGAAATTAAAATAAAAAAAATTTACCATTTGGCAAAAACATGGCTCCTACTGATTACCACATTAACAGCAACCCCCTATGCACACAACCTGTGGTGAGAGACCTGGGTACTCACCTGACAACAATCTCACATTTGGCCATCATGTAGCGGCAGTGGTCAGAAAAGCCTTTTACTTTGTTCATCTCATAAGTAAAGGGATTGCATCCAGAAAAATAGGAGGTTATTACTTCTCTATACTCCTCCCACATGAGACCAATAATTGAGTATAACGCCCCATTTGGTATGTAGCTCTCCAAACATCTACACCAACTGGAAGGGTACGGTTATACCTCACAAAGAGAATCCATGGCCTCCTACACCTGTCCTATGTGGACAGGCTCAAATCACTATGACTCTACTTGGTATCATACAGATTGCTCAGAGGTGATGTGTGTCTCACCTACAAGGCAATCTCAGATCCCGGCCTACTAGAGATGCTCCATATCCATAAGTCTAACTCCTCACGCATTACCCACTTGAAAGGGCTGAATCTAATATGCGACATTAACAAAAACCTGCTGGAGAGACAGATTTACCTCCCAGAGGCTGTCCCATCTCTGGAATAGACTTCCCATACATGTCAGAGTACCTCGCTGACCCTCTTCAAGTGCAACCTTGATGAGTGGATGGGAAACCACAAATATGTCCCAGGGGTTCCTCCTGTATCCCTCATTGACAGGGGTTTCAGGTACTTACTGAGGTTTCTTTTTTGGGGATAAACTCTTGACTAGGCTTGCAAGGGCTCCAGGGCCATTAGCCTAGTAACCTCCTATGATCTTATGAAATGTATCACTGGTTTGGAACATATATTTATAATATTCACAGGCAACCTGTAAATGGTTCATCTCCCAGGTCACTGCTTGTAAATGTTTTGTCTCCCAAGCCCCTTTTTCCATTTATCAAGGCTGGTAGAACTTGTCAGAGATTTGGGATGCATGTCTAGTCTTACAAAAGCCACTGTGGTTTTGAGCCTAGTACACATTTATTAACCTATGAAATCCAAATAACATTTTTCTTTCTCATCTAATCTTTTTCTTTTGTTCTTTTTTCTCTTTTTTCTTTTCTTTTCCATTTTTTGAGGAAAATATTTTTATATATATTTATCCCATGATATTTCACCAACATAATTTCTTTTTCCATAGAATCTCCAAAAAATGCAAAGTAAATGTAATGATGGTAAATATTTAATAGGATATTTTAAACCAAGTACCCACTTATCTTTATAATGCAACAACTCTCTCCTAACAGGATTCAAACAAGAGCCCCATTTAAATGAAAATATCATCTCCAACAATGTTTTCTAAATTTGTAGGAAAAAAATATACTCCCCCTACATACTGTAATTTCCCCAAAACCCATGAGTGTAATAAATAAATATTTATATAAAATAAATAAAAAGGTTTTCCACATATTGATTATATTTCTACTCTCATTCAGAATAGTTATCCAAAACTCTTTAACAAATTTAACCTCCAGTACTTTTACTTCTGAATTAGGGAAAATAAATCCTGACATTTTCACATTATCTGAAAAACCTTTACATTTTTCTTTATTTACCTTTGTCTGGCAGTTAGCACAGAGGACTAAAGCTCCAACTTGTTAATGAGCTACTTCTTGTGGCAAGGGTACAGGGCTTTTATCTTTCCATCTTCATTTATCCACTGTATGAAATTAAACAAGTCACTTATCCAGACAGAGCTTTGGAGAAATTAAAAATTTAAGCTCCTTAATGGTCTCCAGACTACTTGTTCAGT
Organism: Protopterus annectens; assembly: GCF_019279795.1. Lineage (NCBI taxonomy): Eukaryota > Metazoa > Chordata > Ceratodontiformes > Protopteridae > Protopterus > Protopterus annectens. The sequence continues at coordinate 449,835,486 of NC_056748.1, read as the reverse complement.
AACCATGAACCTGCTGACATTTCCAAGCCATTCTTATTGCATAGCTGATCTAATTTGGGAAATGCTAAAGCATTATCACCAGCACACAATTTTTAGTGAGTCCTCAGTTATGTCACACACACTCCTACCAAAACATCATCTTCTCAGCATTCACTGATAATTTCATCCTTTATAACATGCATGCTGACAGTGTTAAACACAGACTTTTGTGGCAGTACTAGCATTAAGTACTGTGTTCTGCAGGTTGTGTAACTAGATAGGTAGGAGTTCCAATCTCACAGCAGTCAACTTTGAGTGTGTGTGTGTGTGTGTGTGTGTGTGTGTGTGTGTGTGTGTGTGTGTGTGTGTTTGTGTGTGTGTGTTCATTCAACAATCAGTATAGAGACAGTTTTAGTGTTGGAGGCTGACATAATGGGTAAGTTGTTTACCTTGCATACACAACGTACAGGGTTTTATTCTCACTTTGAAAAGCATGGCAAGGCTTAAAAAGTTCCCCTGGAGCATTAGCCTAGTAATCACGTATGAATCTACAAACTTATATTCCACACAGTTTTCTTTATCCATCCCTTTTTATTTGCAATAATAATGAAATTATATGCATACGTCAAATATATAGGAACTTCTATAACCTGACATAAATTTGCATAAAAACGTATCATGAAACCAATACTATTTTAATATTTTAAACATTTTTTATGACATGCTTTATCACATGCTTTTCAACATCACATACAATGATATTTGCATTATTTTTGTCATATAAAGCTTTTCTCACAACCTGTTTAACTATAAATGACATATCCCTGCAGTTTCTTCCTTCAATAGCATATATACTTACCCATTAAACTACTTATAAGTTTAATTAATCTTCACTTAATCACTTCTGCAAAATACTCATTAATATGTTATATTCCACATTATTTACTGCAACAGGTCTTCATTTTTAATAACCTTCTATCACCTTTTGTTTATTACATAAATCTAACCACCCTGACACATATTCTTTTGCCTGTAGCCCTATTTTCTAAACAAAATTTTAAACCAGTACAAAAATAATTTTTTAAATCATTCATTTCATTGTAGAATTCACAAGTTAACTGACCTGGGCCTGGCATGCCTTTTTTTTATTCCTTTCAAAGCACCAGCTAACTCTTTTAATTTTATCTTTTTCACAATTTCTTTACCACTTTTTTCACTTATTTGGTTTATATTCCTTTGTTTTCCACCTCTTTGTACATTTTACTTAAACTTCCTTCTGCTTCTAATATTATTTCTCTTTCACTACCTTTTCTATACCAACCTTTCCTATTAATTTTTTCAGTGATTTTATTTCATGTCTTCACCTTCTTGGAAATTTTACTTCTGATTACTTATTAATCTCTCTGCTTTTAGTAAATTCTGTTTATAAGTGTCTGTCTATTGTTCAATGTTCTGTCCTTTCATCTTCTTTTAAATCTCTCTCAAAATCATTTTTAGTTTATTCATATTTCTTTATTTCTGTCTTTCCAAAACAATTTACCAATCTTACATATTCTTTTCTGTATTTTTCTTTATATTGTAACCAACATTGCTAAATATTCTCTTTGTTCAATTGCTCAATATTCTCATAAAATATATAATTTTATTACGATCTTGTTATAACATTTCCATATACTTCTAAACACTTCTGCTTTTTGCACTTCATCAGCTAGAACTTTAATTTCTTCATTTGTCATAACACACAAATGAGTTTGAGTAAAAAACACACAAGTTCTAATATTTCTTTCCTCCAAACCATCCATTATGAATTATATATATATATATATATATATATATATATATATATATGCACATATATATTGTATACTCAATTTGTCTTTAAATTCCCTGTTGTATATGTAAAATCTCTTTTTCTTCCCAAAATTAATTGTCCTTTATTTATTGCCTTCCTATTTTAACATCTTTTCCTATCTTTCCATTTTCTCTTCTTAAATTACAATTCAAATTTCCCATAATAATATCTGTTTTAGTTAATACAGATGTCTTAATCTCCTGAAATAATTCCTCTCTTTTATTTTTCTGAGTAGAAGCATAAACACCTATCAATCTCCACACCTTATTTACATCCCTAACATCATATACCATAATTGTCCTTGAAATAACAACTATTATATTGAGAATTTTAATAGTCTTAAAGTAGTTACCCTAAAACATACATCTTCTCCAGAACTCCATCTCATCTCTCCCCATATCAACTTCATCTGCTTTCTTATCTTCTCATTCAAAAAACATTACATCCTGAAATTAATAAAATCACATTTCTGTTTTACACAGAATTTTATAATTGCTGTTCTTCTTTTCTCGTTTATCAGGCTACTAACATTCAAAAAAATATTGTTTCAACTAGCCTTTTCCTTTCTTAGTAGTTTTGGAATCATTTCTATTTTTCTTTTTTACCTCCATTGCCTATAGCCCCCTTATCCTCATTTTTTTCTTTGCAGTCTTCATCACCATCCTCCTGGTTTAAAAATTCGTATTGATTCTGAACTTCAACATTATAATTGTCTTCTTACACTTGTTCTACCAAGTCGTCTCCTTTTTCATTCCATTTCACTTCATATTCACTTTGACTAAGATTTTCATTATTTACCATTTCCTCTTCAGCTATAAATTCACACTCAAACTGAAGAAGTTATTTGCTACCACATTTCCTAGAATTTTTTTACAATTATTTGCCTTATGTCTTACGTCTCCACATTGCTAACATTTATATTATTGCATTCACCTGTGAAATAATTCTTAGTTCTACAATGAAAACACAGTATGGGTTGGCTCCCATGTTTTAACGGCACCCCTTTTCCATTTACAATAATCACACATAGTAAATGCAGGACTTTTCCATCTTTATATCCAAACAAATAATTAATTTTGCATTCCCCATTCCATAATTTCCTATAATCATATGTTTTTAACATCAAAAATTATTTTACATTTATTTACAAAAAAAAAAAAAAAAATTAGAATCGTCATTTCAGAAGTCATGAACTGAATCTTTACTTTTCTTCTTTTCTTCTTAGCATAATAACTATTCCTTTAATCACATAATTATTCCGTGTCTCAGTTTTTATTTATTTATTTTTTACTTTAAATGCAGTGAAAAATGTTCCACTTTTTCATAAGTCTCAAAAGTAATCCTACAAAAAAGTATCTAATCCATTATGAATAAAAGCCCTTACATTTTTGGGCTTAAGCCAATTATATTGTTCTACATATAACATTTATCAATATTGAAGTCTTTTTTGCTTTCTAGTTGAGCCATTAAGCATTTATCAGTTAAAACTTACCTCTTTCTTTATTTTTAGCAATCTTTTGCCCAGCAGCAAATGAATCATGTGTGTTTTCTTTTATTATTTGTCTCCAATTCCCAACAATGCCCAATACTACTTCTGTTTTCCCTGTTCCCCAGGAAAACATCTCTGTACAATATCCAACCACAGTACTGCTGTCTCATCATTAGGTTCATCTTCATTCAACATATTACACAAGACTTGCATCTCTAGACCTTCTTCACTTAAATCAGTAATTTTAAAGGGTAGAATTCCTTGCCCCATACTAAATCAAAGAAAACTCATTGCCATCCATAGAAACACTAACTGTTATTAATTTCTCTATTCCTTCATCTTCCTTCTCTGATTCAGACACATCACTTCCAGTGTTCTGTACAGTGCTCAAAGTCTCATTCTCCTCTCTTCACCAAGATACATTTCTACCCTACTGCCTGCCACAAAGGAGGGGGAAGTAACCTGATTGCCTGCTCAAATTTCCCTAGTAGTATAAATAGTACCTCAGGTCTCTACTGAAAAGAGACCGGTAGCCTAATGTGACTAAACCAGTCAACAAAGCATAAATAACTAAATAAAATAATAAATTAATTTAGCCCTCCAGGTTACTCCTGCTTATACAATAGTAATTTACAGTTATAACCTTACAACTTAACTAATTACAGTGACGATGTTTCAACACTCCATACATTTTGAGAACACTTTTAAAGGTACTAGTTTTCTAATGAAAGAAGCATAGTCAAAGCTTAGGGCAAATAAGTCCCTTATGTTCTTAGGTGTAAGAAGAATATAATTCTGAGTGTGTATTAATTTATTTTTCCCTGGATATAATAATTTCATTAACTTGACTGCATGAAGAGACTAAATGTCTTGTGAAATTATGAACTCCATGTTATGTGGAAGAAAGTGAACAACTGCAACACAGCAACCCTTACACACACTCCTATCTCCCTCTTACTTACACACACACACCCATCTCCCTCACACACACACACACACACACACACACACACACACACACACACACACACACACACACACACACACACACAGACCTACCTACTTGTTATACATACACGCCTACCTGCTTCTTACATACACGCATACACACCCCCACCTACCTACTTCTTACATCCACACACCCCTATCTACCTATTTCTTATACACACACACACACACACACACACACACACACACACACACACACACACACACGTGCAGAGGTACATTCAGTTACAAAATATATCCAGATGACACACTCAGTGTTGCGTGTTCTGTTACCATTACTGTTGGTGGGCACCTTAGCAACAGCTAGAGAATACTAGGATGTAGGGGAATGGCATAAAACTCAGGGAGACTATAGCAGGCAGTGTTATATTAGTGCAAGGGGTTGTTTCAGAGCACAGTAGGAAAACAAATTGTGGAATCAGTCTGTCCAAGTAGCTTTCTGAGTGAGGAAAAAAATGCATAGTATCTAGGCTGGGACATAACCCTGTTAAAAATATTGCAAATAAATTAAATGACTACCATGTGGTCATATAATCCTCCATGGTAGACTATACATATTAAAGTTAACTTAAGTCATAACAGACCTCTATATTTAAAAATACTCCATAGGCATAGTGGAAATATTACCAACGTTTGCATACAAACAATATTAAGAATTTCTTTTAGCATTCTTTCGTTTTATAGTCAGCTGCAGAGGTAGCTAAAGAACTGCTTCTGCTATCAAAAATAACTTACCTATATCTACTTAACATGTAACCATTTCATATTTAATGAAAACAGGCTTCATCCTTTCCTCCACTGATATGTTTTAAAAAGTATATTGTATGTCCTAGTTTTATATGGAACATATTCTTGTGGTTCATGTAATATCTATAGCTATGTCACTTCTTCTTCTTTCAGCTTTTCCCAGTTAGGGTTCGCCACAGTGGAACTCCGGTCCACTAATGATTGGCAGTAGATTTTTACGGTGCCGAGGTGCCAGCTTGACGCCCAACCTTCAACGAAGGCACGCCCATTATACTCATGTCTTTCAAATGCTACTCGACCGTGGGGAGGACATGCAGACTCCACACAGAAGGTGCTCTAGCCGAGAATCGAATGGGAGGACCTCTTGCTGTGTGAGGCATAGCTATGTCACTAATAAGTTTAAAGTTTGTGTTTTAGAGCCCATAAAGAAGGATTAAAGATACAGTAAAAGAATCCAAAGTTAGTTATTAAAGAAGGAGGCTGAATTCATTTTAAAGTATAATACTTTAATGACTTATGGTACAAACAGTGAACTTAATTAGAATTATTTATTGTTCAACTGATTCTGATTGTTTAATTGATTGGCTGACTAATTTGTTAATTAATACTTAAGTGTTTTATTCATATTTGTTTATATTGTTGAGTCCATTTGAATGTATTTGTTTATCAAATGGCTAGACCGAATAAAGGTCAATTTTACAGTAACCAAATTGTGATTTAATATTTTATATTTATTATATGTCTTGTGGCTGATATATACATAAAACTAGATTGCATTAATTTTCGCAGTATATTTAGAATAGCAGTTTTCATGCTGTATACATTTAGGCAAGTAGTCCAAAAGCCCTAACAGTGTATATAATGCTTTCAACTGAAATGTTCAGCTATCAGAAACATATACGTAACTGTTGAAAATATCATCAGGCTCATTAAATCATTACTACAAGCTAGGAAAAAACTACAAAACATGCGTATGACCTTATTGTTTTCATGCCATATAATAGCACTTCTGTTGATTTGGGTATTTGCTCCATGTGGAGCCTTTGGGTCAATCATGCCAACCTTCACAATCCAGAATGTGTCCAGTGTGGGTATTTGTACATTATTAATGTAATATATCATGACAGCATCTCCATTTGAATCAAAATAGACCTCCTCACCAGAATGTGTGCGAAAGTGGACGCTTTTTATATAATGAAGCACCTACAGAGTTCAGATAGTAAGAATAAATATCTAGATTTTCATAGCTTTTAACTTGACATGTCAGAAAAATTATGGCAGTCTATTTTAAAACATATTTCTCCAGTATAATAAATAGCATTTAATATCAATAAAACAGTGACAGCTATTCATAATTGTGCACATGGACACAGTACATAGATTTTGTAAAAAGTGTCGCTTTGGCAAAGTTGCAAATTACCTGCCATGGCTGAATATTCTGAATATTAGAATAAGATCCATTATGAAAGGATCCATTCCCAGGACTATACCTGATAAGATTATCTAAGGCATGTGTAAATGCATACACTGCAATATAAGCATGGAAGGTATAACTCAGATCATTTAGCTCAAATAAATTTGCATCAAGATCTTCCACATGTTCATTTCCTGTGCAGTAGTTCATTTCTTTATTCAATACTTCATCATTTTCTGTTTGAGAATCATTTTTCACTGGCCAGTCACACTTAAAATATTCCTTCCAGAATGTTCTTAAAAAGACATCTTTTGGAGACTCTGAAGGTCTTGCATTATAGAGGAATTCATTGAAGCCAGGCATGTCATTAGTAGAGGGAGTTAGTCCTAAAGCACCATTTATCAAACTCCATGTCTGTTTTGTGAAAAATCCAGGCGTTATTGTACACAATGCACTCAGAATTAAAGTTTTTTCAGTTATATTATGTGCCTTTAGAGCATCAAGAGTTACTCTTGCATATACTTCATCACTGTTGATAATGATAATATTCACAGAGGATTTTATAACTAACTCCGCAATCTTATGAAACTTTTCTTTTGAGTACTGTGGATATATTTTCTCTGTAAATGCAACACAAGCACCAGATCTCTGGATCTCTGTTTTCAGGTTTTGGGTGCTTGACTGACCTAAGTCATTGTCTGCTGTTAGAATTCCTACCCATTTCCAGCCAAAGTGATCAATTATTTGAGCCAAAGCGTAATCCTGAAATACCATGCCAGGTATAGTGCGTAGAAAGGAAGGAAACTCTTGTTTGTTACTTAACCTGGAATGTACAGCTCCATGACTGATCTGAAACAAATTAGTTTGCAGAATGAAAAATGTAAAATTTCCAGTATGCATCTCAGTTACAAACAGTTGGCATCATAAACATGTAAACAGTAACTGCATCTTATTTGTAGTAGCTGGGACCTGATCCCTGAATAGCTTTGAAACAAACAATAAGAACAGCGAATACAAGTAATAGTAAAATGTACAGGCAGTAGAATTTGGGACTAGTAATTTCATGTTGCTGTCATGACTGACAGAAGGATATTCCATTCTACTGCACTGTCTTTCAGCTGATAATAATAATAAAAAAAAAATTAGACCAAAAAGCTTTATCCTGTCATCAGCTAATATAACCTAGTAAGGGATATGGTTAGGGATTTGAATTTTATACAAAGAAAGAATGAATGAGTGATTTAAAAATTAAACTGTAAGATAAATTCTGGATAAAAAAAATAATAACTTGTATGGTTAACACAGATGTAAAAAATGTGTTGTCATGCATAGCTTTAATTTATAGGTTACCAGATGCTAGAACTGTTGACTTAGATGCTGGAGTGGATTCCATAGGTTGATAAGTTGAAATGAGATTAGTAGGCTAATGGCTCAAGAGCCCTTACCAGCCTAGCTAGGTTTACTCAGATTTTACCCAATTTTCAGTTCCCTTGGGGAAAGTTAACAAGGGTCAACAAATGGGGTTTTCACTATTTTTTAAAAGAAACCTCTTGTCCATAAGAGACATTGGTGCCACCCCAGGAAAGAATTTGGAATTCCCCATTCATCGGTCCAGATTGCTCTTGAAGATGGTCAGAGAAGGATTCTACTTCATGTTAATAGGAAGTCTCTTCCAGAGGAGGGGCAACATCTGCGACACATATCTATCTTTCCAGCATGATCTACTCATGTTAGAAATCAGGTCTGGATCTTTGGACTGGGTAACCCTCGTGCAGTTAGTTTTGTGAATATGCAACATGAAAACATTTCCATCAGGGTTGGGTCAGAGATTTCCTTGTAGGTCATACACAGATCACCTCTTAGTAATCAGTAGGAAACTGAATACATTGACAGGGCTTTTAATCGGTCCACATATGACATGTTGGTTATACACTGTTTTTTTTTTTTTTTTGAGAAATCTCTAAGGATGCTCCAACAGTTACAAGTGCCTGGCAAGGTATATGCCAAAGGGTGCATTGTACTCAATTTATTTGTCTGATGAGGGCTGAGTACAGTGGTGCTATGACATCATTAGCTCTGCATACCATGCCCTTACTTATAAGATGAGAAACATAGAAGGATTTCCCCAGCACCATGGACACATGGTGGTCAAAGTTCAGATTACTATCTACCTGAGTACACAGATCTCTCATCATTGGGTCCACTCTTAGGGGGTTCTATTAATGTTGTAATTTATAGGGGTACTTGAGTTCCCAAAAGGTATTATTATACCCTTCTTCACATTTAGTTTGAGGCCATGGCTCTGACACCAATCATTAGTCTGCATCAGAACTTTCTGTTGGATATCAATATAATTTGGGGAGCCAGTGATTGTCCCCAACTTGCAGTCATCAGCAAACGTTATCAGCCAAAGGCCATCCACATTTACTTTGACATTTGGGAAGTATATTCCAAGCAGGAGGGGGCTCAACACTGAGCTCTGTGGTACTCCACTGGTGACTAGCCTCTTGCTGGATGTGTATTTCCTCACTCTAACAACATGTGTCCTATCCATGAACCATTTGGCTATCAATCATCTGATGCACAGGGGTATGCCCAATTTTGTGAGTTTATAATAACCAAGTGGGATACTGTGTCAGATGCCTTGGCCAGGTCAAGGTAGGCAGTATGCACTGTTTTACCCTCATCCATGGCCTTGGTGAGCTTCTCAAAGAAGTCAACCAGATTGAGCAGGCAGGACCTGCCATTGATGAAGCCAAAGTGAGTTGGGTCTAGAGTCTAGAGATTTCTTATGTCGTAGTTAATCAGGTTCATGATCATCCTTGCCATAGCCTTCCATATGAGGCTAGTCAGACTTATGGTTCAGTAATTTCCTGTGTCACTTGATGGTACCCTCTTGTGCAGAGAGATGACTGTTGCTGTCCTCCACTCTATTGGAATAAAGCCTGTCTGGAGACTTTGGTTAAACACATACCCAAGTGAGTCTGCTTGGTCATGTTTCAAGATATTTAATAGGCACCCTGGGATTCTGTTAGTGTCTATTGATGCCATGTTTCTAGCTTTAGAGCATGCAGTGATGACCTTTTCTTTTGTGATAACAGGCAAAGGAATGGTAGGTTTTTTTTTATGGGGAGTGACCAGAGGTGATGAGGGGTGAAGTATGAACTTAATTTATTTGGCAGTGGGGTTGCTATTTCTGGCTGAGTATAGGTAGTATCATCTATGGCCTACTCAGCACATTAAGTGTTTCCTCTTAAGATTTCCAACATAACTAAAAAATGCTTAGTGGTTATCCTTTGCTTGGGAGGCTATTTCAGTCTCGTATTTAGCTTTTGAAGATTTGACTAGTTCCCTGATTTGCCTGTTGAGACTAACAAGGAATTTTTTTCTCTGTTGTGCTCCTTCCCACTTACTTCTAGACAGGATTTTCTTCCTTTTGTTGTATAGTCTGTTTATTCCAGTGGCCCCCCAGGGTGACTTGCTTTTCTGGATAGACTTGGGGTTAGTTTGGTCAGGTATTGCTGTTTCTGTGCAGTTGTTTAAATTGTTGTCCAGGGCATTTGTGTATAATTTTGCATAGGTCTGTGTGTTTTTGTGGTTAGGGGAGCTTTAAAATTGCCTATGCTATTACATAATAGGAAGTAATTTGATTTGGAAAAATTCTTTAGGGGGTTAGGATTTGATGGAGGTTACTACCATTGTATTTATTTCAAAAGAGACTGTTTTATGATCAGATCTCACCAATGATGGCATTACTCTGGAGGGGGTTACATTGTTTCTCCATGTTTGTGACTATTGTGTCAAGGATATTTGAGCCCCTAGTGAGAGTGCAGACCAGCTGTTTCAGAGCATTTGCACAAAGTCCAGTAATTTCTGAGTCTGCATGTTAGTGTTCATATATGTTTCACAGTTTATGGAGGGGGTAGTTAAAATCACCCATGAGTAGTGTCCTGGACTGAATGGTAAGTGATTCTAATAACTTCAGGTATGCAGAATGGTTTTGATGCTTCATGGTTGGGAACCTGTAGCTAGCGATGATATGGTGGGGAATTTTGCCTATGATCAGCTGGACATGGAGTAGCTCAAGCAAGTCATCCTGCTTGACCAGAATAGAAGTGATTGCTTTTTATGTAAACAGAAACACCTCCTCCTTTAATTTTTTCCTTTTCAGAGCATGGTCTGAATGTGTGATAGGCATTGTAGCCTTGCACTGCTGGGGTATTGAACCACATTTCCATAACTGCACAGATGTCAGCATTCTCCAGGTTAAGGAGAGCTTACAGGGAGTGCAGTTTCTTGTTAAGACTCCTAGCATTCAGCAATATTACCTTCAGCTTAGCAGTAGAAGAATTTCTTTCATTGATAGGTCTGTCAGTTTGGCACTGCCTAAATAAGGCATATGGGGTGGCTAATGCCTTGGCCAGTATTCGAGATCCTAGTGGTAACAGGTTCAGACTATCTCTGGCAAAGCAGCGTGGTCTGTCAGTCGTGTTGTTCCAGGATGACAAATACTGGATCCCTGTGGAATGACACGAGTAGCTAAGACAATTATTGAAGTCAGTCATTTTCTGTTTGTATTGTGGTATCATTCTTATTGAGGGTAGAATGCTGCTCAAAGCAAGCTTATACCAGCCTGCAACACATATTCAGAGAGATCTGTCATGTCTGTCTTCATCTAGTACAGGTAGATATGTCTCAGGTCATTCACTGCTGCACGGATTATGAGTGAGTCATACTGGTACTTGTGATTGAGTGACCCGAGTGTCTGCATGATCTGGTGAATCCTGGCCCCTGACAGACAACTGACTGTAACCCTCTCTTTATCCAACCTGGTAAGGGGGGGAAGCCATGTGTCTCACTATGGAGTCTGCTACAATCCAGATGTTTGAATGTGTGGTGTTTTACCTTAGGGGCTTCCTTATGGAGACGTGTATTTTTATGTGTAGTGGTTGGTGTTCACTTGGTTTTGTTTGTATGTGATTTCTGAGGGAGTATACGGGTGGCTTCTGAGGTTTTGGTAAGTGACTTGTGAGTGCCTCCACATATATGTGTTTGTGTGTAGTGTTCTTGTTTAGTGAGGGAAATGATGTGTGTGTGCTGACAACCTGTCATTTGATTTGTCAGTATGTGAGAATCATGTCTCAATTTTCATACTTAAATACATCTCTTACATACTGTGTTTGTTTCAGGATTAAGTGGTTGTCAGTATACATGGGACAATTGTTACATTGCCTCAGGATGCCCATGTCCACCAGGCTGGCCACAGAGATAACGGAAAGTGTCTGTCCATGGTTTCAGGTGTTTTGCTATGTGTTTAACCAGGGAGAAGAGTGGAGAGATTTAACTGAACTGGGATGTAGCATGTGAACTACTATACTCAGTGTGAACTGCAGCTATCCAGCAAGATGATGCTGCACTGCATGCAACTCAGATACTCCTAGAGCAGAAGGGGGACTGGGGAATGTTGCAGAGATAGTTATTCTAAGGGAAAATTTTATTTTATAGTGTTTGCATCCTTAAAGGGTATTGCTAACCGCCGCTGCATGGAGAGCAGCCTAACTCAAACATTGGGCTTTTATAGAATTACAAAAACAAGTTTTACAACAGCAAGTCCTACAGACCAATCAGGAAAACACACAAGAAGTTTTCAGCCAGCAGCCCTCAACTCAGACAGGTTTGCTGTAGCACCCTTCTGCCACAAGAGTGCAGTCAGAAAACCCTCTTAATGTAAAGATGCTGGTTTTAGAGCACAAGTGCAAGGAAACCACACAATCTCGATACTACTGCCCAGTAAAACTAGCAGGCACAATGGAAGCAAACTCTTGTCTGTTACTTAACCTGAAGAAGACATTTTAACTACAGCCAATTTCTTCACATGGGAGATTTTAATTTACCGAATTAACCATGGGAATTGAAGGATTATCAATTAAGTAATTCTTAGATGTATTGATCCCTTGGGAAACTATTTTAATTATAAAGCGACTTTGAAAAGTAAAGAAGCAAACAATAAGTGAGGAAAATTATTTTGATTTCATGTTTGTAAATGGGCTAGACAGGTAATGTATTTTTACCAAAATAATCCAATTGGTAAAATCAGCCATGTTGGAAACTTGGAATACAGTTAAATATAAGCATATAGAATAAGTTTAATATAATTCAAGAAGTCTGAAACATCTGGGGATTAAGAAAAGTATATTAAGATAAATTATATCAGATCAAGGAAACATTAACAAGTAAAGGCAAATGTTGACCTGTCAGACGTGCAGGAAAAGCAGAAGACATACGTGCCACAAAAAATTTAACAATGAATGGGAATGAAGTAACAGGTATGAGACAACAGACTATGGCATGTAGAAATGTGATTATTACTATTATTATTAGTTTAACCATGGCTGAGATAGTACTTTAGGATAGTGATTCTGATTGTTTTACGAGCTTATGACACGCATGTAATGAGGATAAATATGTTGATGATATACAGAGGATGCACATAAATACAAATATACATTCTGAATTGAAATGCACATATTTACTAACTGTCTGCATTATCATCACCATTGTTTTCTAAAATATATGCATATGTAGCAAACTGAGCAAGGTGAACCATGCCACCGTATCTACAGCAGATGTCTCCAAATCATACTGTGGGATCTCAGGTGATCCTAAGCAAGTTGAGAGATGTAATCCTTACAACATATACTGGATCTACACCAGTGGCACCTTCCAATGGGCTATGCCTGATACACATCTTATGTGAGGAACCCATGGACATTACCATATGGTGTCAAACCATATGAATTAATTCTTTTTAAAATGGAGCTGTACTTCATGGCCCTCCCGCATTGCCAAGACCCTCAGTCCGTCATTAATAGTGATTCTCAGGTTCTTGTGAATCATCCTCATTTCTGCCAGACATCTCTGTGATCTCATCCTTTAAGTCACTATCCAGTGTGCATAAGCACAGCAGAGGATGGGGCATAAGGCAGTCAGAAAATGCAGACTTCATCTTATATCTCAGCTCTACTTCTGACACTAAAGTCCAGCATAAGGATGCATTCCTCTGTAGTACTACTGCTACTGCTAGCGTAAGGACAAATGCCTCTGCAGTACTACTGCTGCTGCTGGCATAAGGACAAATGCCTTTGCAGTACTACTGCTGCTGCTGGAGTGAGGACAAATGCTTCTGCAATACTACTGCTGCTGCTGGAGTGAGGACAAATGCCTCTGCAATACTACTGCTGCTGATGTCGTAAGGATGAATGCCTCTTCAGTACTACTGCTGCTGATGTCGTAAGGATGAATGCCTCTTCAGTACTACTGCTGTTGATGTCGTAAGGATGAATGCCTCTTCAGTACTACTGCTGCTGCAGGCATAAGGACGAATGCCTTTGCAGTACTGCTGCTGCTGGCGTAAGGACCAATGTCTCTGCAGTACTGCTGCTGCTGCGGGCATAAGGACAAATGCCTCTGCAGTACTGGTGCTGCTGGCGTAAGGACCAATGTCTCTGCGGTACTGCTGCTGCTACACTAGCCAATGTCCCAGTCCTCTCTGCTTGCATGTACACATATACAGTAATAGGTATTTATTAGATTAGTGCAAAAAGCGCTATAATGCACTTCTTTTTCAAACTGCTTTCTTTCTTCCCCTTTGTGTATCTTCTAGCAAACCATCTGCTCCTCAGTTATGCTGCAATCAATCCTTAATGTCTGTGGTACCACCCCACAGGTCTTGAACCAGCTGGTGATCACTAAACTGAGAAAGGGAAGAGGAAATGTAGATCAGAGTAATCTGGCAGCATCACATACACTGGCATTGTATGGCACAGATTAGCTGTTATGCCCTAAATGAGCAGTGACGCTTGACATGATGAGCAGCACTTTGTATTGCACCAGTTAACTCTAGCACCCTTCTGTGTTCAATTCAGTGACTATCTGCCATGCAATTACAGCACTACTACATCAGAGGAGACATGGGAGATTGCAGGCAGAACCCCCTCCATCCCTCCTGGAATAGGTGAGTGGCTCACTGCAGCTCCTTCCCAACCCACCCCCCAGTTCCTCCAACACATTAGCTGCTAACTGAAATCAGACAGTCTGTGCCACATTAAAGTCTCTGCCCCTCTTAAGGTACTTTCTTTTACATTTGGAGATATTTGCCTATCTATTGATTTAAATTCTGTAATGTTCCTGCTATTAACCACCCCAAATAATAATAATAATAATAATTATAATAATAATAATAATCATAATCATAATCATAATAATAAAATAAAAGCTTCATTAACTTAATCCAATAACAGGTCATCTTTTGATGCTTTGATGTTTAAATCATTATCAGACAAATAAACATTTAAATGGATAACCCTTAAAATCATATGAACAATGGAAAGGCTTTATGCATTTATAATAATAATTGATATAATATGTCTGTCTGTTAAGCTCTAAAACAACACATTTTAGTTTGATAAGGCTCAATTAAGTGAATCTGCAGCCTGCTTTCTTTACTATGACCTTATTTTCATTGTGATCACCCAGAACTTTTTCAAAACAACTTCAGACAAAAGAAAGTTAAATTAAACTTTGTGACTGTGAGCACCAATATATTTGGCCAGTGCACTACTAGTACATTAATTCCTTTTAGAATTTGCATTTTTATTGTAGGTTAAAATTTGCATGTAGTTTTAATTAGTTAATTTATTTGCTGATCCATTCATTCATTTATACATTGCCCTTTGCCCATGTTATTCTTTTCGGTCATGGTGCAATCATATGGTGGCTGATTACTTCAATACAAGGAGTGGGGGTGGCTGCAGAAAGCAATTGAATGGGTGTAGTTTGATGAAATGGGGTGGAACACTATTACAAAGTGTCACTGATCATTACCTGTGCTCAAACAGATGCTGTCATTCATTTTCATCCACAGATTACCTGAATATGCACAGACTCAATATAGCCACTGAAAATATATGTATACACTTCATTTGTTGGACTGCAATCCACAAGACCAGTTGTATGTGAAAAGGAGCCCCAGACAAAGGACTTAGAGGGACCCTTATTTCACACTAGCCCCATCTGCACCCCCCATTCCTTGCCATGTTTTCCCTTCATCCTGGCCCTACACCACCCCACCACCCATTTATATCACTTCTTTCCAGCTTTTTCACACTTCTTGATTTTTCACACTTTGTCTTACTTTTAGATTGTTGTTGTGTCTTTCGGCTTTTCCCGGTTAGGGGTCGCCACAGCGGAACTCCGGTCTGCTAATGACTGGCAGTTGATTTTCACGTGCCGAGTTACCAGCCCTGATGCACAACCTTCAACGAAGGTACGCCCATTCACGCATGTCTCCACGCAGAAGATGCCCTAGCTGAGAATCGAACCGGACAGCATCTTAGTGTGAGGCGACAATGCTACCGCAGCACCACCACTGCTTTTAGATTGTAATATGCCCTAAATGATATATTCTACTATAGTAAGTCTGTAGGATGTAAGTGAATTAAGCATGGACTCTGGAAGCCACTAGGCCCCCAGAAGTCATAGGGTTCTACAACCCTGAGGTGCATCTTAGAGCTTTTTGTACAACTGTTTGGTTTAATGATGACATGAAGAAACCTCATGAATATGGAAAGAAATTTAGCCTTTGTTTTCTTTTAAGGAAAAATAAGTTGTGCCTAAAGCTTAATGTTCAAAGCTAACAAAACAGTAGTTCTACCCAAAAACTTGAGAAGACAAATACAAGAATATCTATATCTGTATCTATATCTACATCTGTGTGTGTGTGTGTGTGTGTGTGTGTATATATATATATATATATATATATATATATATATATATATGTAGATGAGTTCCTTTTAAATGCTTAACACCTCAATTGAATTTATGGCTGCAGAGAATGAAAATGAACTTATCAAAAAACAAACTTTTCAAATCTTTTAATTTTGCTGCTGCTGTTTAGGTGCATGAGATTGCAGTACAGTGGGAATTGGGAATCTGCCCTTTCCCCATTGTAGTGAGATCTCAAAGTTAGTATACATAATTTGCAGGGGGTGTGGGATGCAGGTTTTTAGCTTTGCTTCAAATCTTTGTGATTCAGATTGTTACAGTGCATGCCTTTGCATTCAAACATTTGATGCTTCTAACCTCTGTCATATACTCACTATATATATGTATATGTATATATATATATATATATATATATATATATATATATATGTATGTATATATATATATATATATATATGTATATATAAAATCTGGAAATATTGCCTGCCTTCCTCCCCTGCAAAGAAAAATATTTACCTTCTGTTTGCTCAGACTGTATGTTCATTTGGTATGAAAATAAAACTGCAAATGGCCAGAGGAATATATTATACAGTTGAGGGTCTGTGACAGGAACTGAAAGCATAAGGTTAAAATCCACACAGAGGCAGGTAGTCCATACAGATACCATGCAAAAGGAATAACAGCCAAAAATTCAACCATAGAACCAAGCACTAATTGCCTACACTACTTGATGCAACAGTCTGACAATGATTATTTGCTATCGACTACCGCACGCATCCTGCTTAGATTGTTAAAAGAATTGAATACTAAAGCACAAGTGTTAGAAGGAATTTCTTCAAGTAGATTTACATTGCTTCTAAGCATGCTAGGCCAGAAAGAATATTTGTGTTCTACGAAGTCTGAATATTATGCTACCACTGTTTATTGCAACTCTTTTTAAGAAAGCACAACTCTGATTTTTATGTTATTAACAAAATGACATTATTAAACATTGTTTGACTAGGAGAAGAGCTAGAAACATGCAGACAGGATATCATTGGGTTTGTGACCTTGGCTAGAACAACTTTTGTATGAACAGAGCACTATTAGATATACTAAATGTGGGAACATCAAAGGTAATTGTCAGATGAGAAATTTTTAGGGGGTGTAGTAATCCGAGCATGTGAATTATTAATGTTAAGAGTATTTCAATGTTTGCTACCTAGGAAGAGGTATGTGGATTTTGTAGATTACTGAGATTTGCTCTATGTAATCTCAGTATACTGCTAAAACCTGTTCTGAATAAAGTTCATTGCCACAACACGATTTATGCCTCAATGACTTTTATTTGAAACAGAATGCAGTCATACCTGTTTACACAGACGGACCCACTGGGAGCCTCTAGTTGAGTATAATGCTGATGTTTGACTGTGATATAAATTAAAAGAAAATATGGCCAAATTGCTACTTTTAGTTACATAGCGATTTATCGTCTCAGTTTACTGCTGTCCGAATGCATTGCAACCCCCCCCCCATACATCTCAACCTCTTATATCAAGAATTAAGTAGAATGGTAAAAAGAATGGAAGATAAAGGACCAAATTCAGGGACTGCAATTGCTTTAATATATTCAGAAACTTGCTACAGCCTTTGCAGTAGAATGCTTTTTGAAGTTAAGTCTAAAACTCCAAAGTCAACCATCATTATTTACAGACTGTAGTAGTCATTGATTTGTCAGAAAAAGTACACATTATCCTTACAAGAAAAAGATCAGAATAAGACAGAAAAAATCAGAGACATTCTGCAAAATCAGGGACACTTGAGAACATCTACTTAGAAACTTGTTACAGCCTTTGTATTAGCATGCTTTTTTTACTCAAAGACATTTTTATTAACATTTTTTCCATATCTTCAAATAGATTGTGCCATAAATAGTGAAACATACAATACTATAACATAATCAACTAGTCAACTATTTACAAAAGAAACTATATACAATTGCCTAAGTATGCCATCTGGAACATCATGTTTCCATATACAATATGCAATTTGTATTACGATGCTGTGCTGACTAATCAGATAAATATTTCATCAACTTTCTGTCAATAAGTGATGTATGATGTCTTATCAGTTCTTTTCTTTATGGTTGCTACTTCCATTTGAGACATAAAGTCTGTGATTTTCTTGAAATCTTGAAAAGTTGGTGATGCTTTATTCTTCCAGTAAGTTGTTATGGCTTTATGTGCAATGGCAAGCAATGTCCACAGTAAAGGATATTTTACTTTTGGGACACATTGTGGTATGGGTACATTAAACAAAACTAATGACTTGATTAACTGAAAAGTATCATTAAAAATTGTTTGAAGGAAATAATTAATTTCAAACCAATATTTATTCAGTGAATGACAATCAAAATATGTGTTCCTAATCTGCTTTTGTATGTGTTTTACATCTCCAACAATCAGTATGTTTCTTATTAATTAGTTGTAATCTATGAGGAGTTAGAAAGGATCTACGTAGGAATTTCCATGCATATAGTTTCCACTGAAGTGACTTGGTGTTAAGGCTTCGTGATAAAAGGATCATTTATTTTTCATTTTTATCAGGATCCTTTCGATTAACCTGATTATAATAATTCCAATAACTATTATTGGTATAGTTCTTTGTTTCTTTAAGTGTCCTATGAATTTTGGATAGATAACATTGTCCTTTATTAAGTATTATTTATTAAAAGTATCACAAGATCTATGAACTTAGGAATATTATCTTTAAAAGTTGGTGTCATCAATTCCAGCTTATTTGTGATGTACTCTCTTATTTGTTGTATTGGAGGCCACAACTTATCATCTAACTCAAATTTCCTTTTTATTTGATCTAGTGTGAGTAATGTATTGCCATTGAGTAGTTGATGCCAATAAATCACTTCTTTTTCTTTAAGCACTTTTTGTTTTTAGGCTGAGTTATTAATGATATTACATATAGATTCATGAATTAATTTCCATTTGGCTGTATAGGTTGAGTTCAGCCATAGAGTAACTGTTTTAGTAATAGATGCCAATGAATAAATCTCTATATCTGATAGATTAATTCCACCCTTCTCCCAACCCTTTTAATGGTTGTTAAGCACTATTCTAGGCTTATTGTTAAACTAAAGGAAATTCAGCATCATTTTACTGTATTGCTGTATAATTTTCTTAGTAGGAGAGATGGAAAAGGATTGTATATAATATAACAATTTTGGGAAAATTATTAATTTAATTATATACAACCTGTCTTCCATTGTATAAAACATCTTATTCCATTTCTGCATTAATGATTTTATTTGACCTGGTATATGAATATAGTTAATATGTATTGTTTCTCTAGTGTTGCTAGTTAATAAGATACCTATGTATTTCATTTTATTATCAGGTGCTAAGCACTTAACAAAGTCATCATTTAATTCCCTTTTATTTGAGTTAATTAATAACATTTTAGTTTTGATTTCATTAAATACACGGCCAGAAATAGTTTGAAAGAAGTTCATTGTTTGGAATGATTCATTTAATGATTTATCTTTATCAGATATTGTCAACAGGATGTCATCAGCAAATAATTGCATTTTCATTTCTAAGTTATTCCCATGTACTATGCCTTTAATACTTGTGTTCATTCTAACATAGTTAGCAAAAGGCTCAATTACTAATGCAAACAGTAAAGGTGAAAATGGGCATCCTTGCTTAGTTCCTTTTCTAACAGTTATAGAAGTAGAGAGACATGACCCAATCTTAACATAGGCAAGAGAATTTTCATATAGTGTTTTAATTAAGAATGTGAATTGTTGTGAAAAACATATTCTTCTAGTACCATGGTAAATAATTCCAATCTATTGAATCAAAGGCACTATTGATGTCTAGACTCACCAGAGTCATGTCTCTCTTACTTATATCAACATAATCTATCAAGGCAAGAATTCTTTTAATATTATCATGGGTGTTTCTATCTTTTATGAAACCTGTCTGGTTGTGATTAATTAATGATGGTAATATATGTTTAATTCTCTCTGTATGTATGGCCATAAACATTTTGTAATCTACATTTAACTTTGAAATGGGCCTGTAGGAAGAACATTTTGAGGATTTTTTTTTTCAGATTTCAGAATAGGTAAGGTTAAACTTTATTTCCAAGAAGGCGGAACTAATATTCCTTGTTTAACCTGGTTAAAAACAAGAACTGTTTAGCATCTTTGGGCAATACCTTATACATTTCTGGTGTTATGTTGTCATATCCTGGTGCTTTATTGGGTTTCAGTTTTTTAATTTGATTCTGCAACTCGGACATTGTTATCTGCTTGTCAATGTGTCTACTCTGCTGTTCCTGTATCTTGATGTTTATATTAGTCTGAAGGAAGTTTCTAATTGTTTCTTTAGATTTCATCTCTGTGTTGCTAGTAATAATTTTTTGATAGTGTGACTGAAATATTTCTAGTATGCTGTTTAAGTCTGAGACTTTCTTATTAATGTTGGGATTATATATTTCTTTTAATTGTTTCATTTTAATAACTTTCTTCATTCTGTTTGCTATTTTCCTTTGATTCTTTGGGTTCACTGAATAAGAAATACGTTTGATTTTTTTCTCATTCTATCATTATTTTATGATGTAATATTTCAGTATATTCTTTATTTTTCATTGCTAAATCATTAGTTAATTGACTATGTCCTTTTTGTATATTAAGTTTAATAATATCTATTTCTTTTTGAAGTTAATTGCACGTCCCATTGTTTCGTTTTATTTTTGTACCAAGTTAATGTTTTTCCATATATGTATGCTTTTAATGCATCCCATATATAGATTTATGGAGTGTCTTCATTTATGTTTAATTCAAGAAATAGTTGTAATTCTTTTATATAAAATTCTTTAAACTCTTTTAGATTTGTTATATAGGATGGTATTCTAGTGGCTGTCACCTTTTGTTTGTTATGAACTTCTACTTCACTAGTAATTGCATTGGGGTGTGTTAATGGATAAGAGATTACTTTAACATTGCTAAAAAGCTGGTTATTTCCTTTGATATATATATATATATATATATATATATACATACTTTATCTTTTCTTGAGTTTGTGTTATACCTGTGTGAAAAAAATATATAATGTAGAGAATCTTTGCATATTCATTAACATCTTTAAGATGATATAGTTCAACAAATAAATTCTGCTAGTGTTATTGATGTTGCAGTTTTCCTTCTGGTATGTATAGTCAGTGTCTCTATCATCTAGTATACAATTTAAATCCTCAGCTATTATCAAGTTCCCAAATCAATAAAAGTCTACAGTTTACCATTTATTGAGATAGTTGACATACAAAGCATCTCAGATTTATCTTGATATGAGCTTATTAATTTTGGCAGAATGGCAGATTTGTTTTCCATAAAATCATTACCCCTCTTGTTTTTTTCTTCTTATGTGATGAACTTGTTAATACTGTACAACCATTGAAGCTGAGTAAATTAAGGTCTTCAGTTAATAAATGTGTCTCTTGCAGAAATATCAGTTGTGGGTTTATAGTTTTAATATTTAAATAAACTTAGCCTCTTACATGTATGATTCAAACCATTAACATTCACTGAGATCACCTTCATATTTAAATACTGCTATATGTAGATTTAATTGAACTTGTATTCCAGATGGCATAATAATGAATAACAGTTCTTGTTTGTGTAT
This sequence comes from Protopterus annectens, assembly GCF_019279795.1. Taxonomy (NCBI): domain Eukaryota; kingdom Metazoa; phylum Chordata; order Ceratodontiformes; family Protopteridae; genus Protopterus; species Protopterus annectens. Next base: position 449,813,533 of record NC_056748.1, on the reverse strand, counting down.
AGCTGTGAATAAAAAAAAAACAGTTTTAGTTTCCTTTTAGTTTGAATAATATGCTTAGGCAAGTAAAAAAAAAAAAAAAAAAAAAACATAAGAAACATTGTAGTATCAGCACCTGTACCACAAACCCCTTTTTATCCATGGGGTTGTTATAACCCCTACACTTAAGATGACAATGCATCAAAGTATCCCTCTCCCTATCGTCCTATCGTCGGCACTATACTCTGAGCCTGACATTACTTGTTGGAAAGTATGTTATCATTCTATAGGATAATTATAATATTAAACCTATGGTTATTAACCAGTTTGATATATTCTAAATTTAGTCTACTAAGGTTGACAAGAATAAACAATCCCAATAGCATGTCAAGAAATCATTCAGG